>NC_135021.1:3607500-3620000 GCF_051020955.1 Megalopta genalis | reverse complement strand
TATGTAGAAACGTTAGTTAAGCAAGAATATCGTATTTTTAAAAAAATCTAATGATAGGATTTTTCAGAAAATTGAAAAAACCGTAAAATGTCAAGAGTAAAGTGCCATTATTTTAAACAATGTATCGTTCTAAATGCTTAATCCCTATGTAAAAAAGTTATTTAAGCAAGAATATGTTATTGAAAAAAATTAGAAAAATTTATTTTAGCCGTAAATCGAAAATAATGGGGACACCGGAGCTGTTCGAAGCGCCGAGACGCGCCGCGTACGGCCGAATATTTTCCAAGTCCCAACGTACCGATCAAGAGTAAAGTACCATTTTCCTACATTAGATTTCGTTCTAAATGCTTAATCCCTATGTAAAAACGTTAGTTAAGCAAGAATATCGTATTTTTAAAAAAATCTAATGATAGGATTTTCCAGAAAATTGAAAAAACCGAAAAATGTCAAGAGTAAAGTGCCATTTTCTGACATTAGATTTCGTTCTAAATGCTTAATCCCTATGTAGAAACGTTAGTTAAGCAAGAATATCGTATTTTTAAAAAAATCTAATGATAGGATTTTTCAGAAAATTGAAAAAACCGTAAAATGTCAAGAGTAAAGTGCCATTATTTTAAACAATGTATCGTTCTAAATGCTTAATCCCTATGTAAAAAAGTTATTTAAGCAAGAATATGTTATTGAAAAAAATTAGAAAAATTTATTTTAGCCGTAAATCGAAAATAATGGGGACACCGGAGCTGTTCGAAGCGCCGAGACGCGCCGCGTACGGCCGAATATTTTCTAAGTCCCAACGTACCGATCAAGAGTAAAGTACCATTTTCCTACATTAGATTTCGTTCTAAATGCTTAATCCCTATGTAAAAAAGTTATTTAAGCAAGAATATGTAATCGAAAAAAATTAGAAAAATTTATTTTAGCCGTAAATCGAAAATAATGGGGACACCGGAGCTGTTCGAAGCGCCGAGACGCGCCGCGTACGGCCGAATATTTTCTAAGTCCCAACGTACCGATCAAGAGTAAAGTACCATTTTCCTACATTAGATTTCGTTCTAAATGCTTAATCCCTATGTAAAAACGTTAGTTAAGCAAGAATATCGTATTTTTAAAAAAATCTAATGATAGGATTTTCCAGAAAATTGAAAAAACCGAAAAATGTCAAGAGTAAAGTGCCATTTTCTGACATTAGATTTCGTTCTAAATGCTTAATCCCTATGTAGAAACGTTAGTTATGCAAGATTATCGTATTTTTAAAAAAATCTAATGATAGGATTTTTCAGAAAATTGAAAAAACCGTAAAATGTCAAGAGTAAAGTGCCCTTATTTTAAACATTATATCGTTCTAAATGCTTAATCCCTATGTAAAAAAGTTATCTAAGCAAGAATATGTTATTGAATAAAATGAGAAAAATTTATTTTAGCCGTAAATCGAAAATAATGGGTCGAGCGAATCGGTCGATTGCGCCGAGACGCGCTATGATGCAACAGACGAGCGATTGGAACGCCCGAATATTTTCAAAGTCCCAACGTACCGGTCAAGAGTAAAGTACCATTTTCCTACATTAGATTTCGTTCTAAATGCTTAATCCCTATGTAAAAACGTTAGTTAAGCAAGAATATCGTATTTTAAAAAAAATCTAATGATAGGATTTTCCAGAAAATTGAAAAAACCGAAAAATGTCAAGAGTAAAGTGCCATTTTCTGACATTAGATTTCGTTCTAAATGCTTAATCCCTATGTAGAAACGTTAGTTAAGCAAGATTATCGTATTTTTAAAAAAGTCTAATGATAGGATTTTTCAGAAAATTGAAAAAACCGTAAAATGTCAAGAGTAAAGTGCCCTTATTTTAAACATTATATCGTTCTAAATGCTTAATCCCTATGTAAAAAAGTTATCTAAGCAAGAATATGTTATTGAATAAAATGAGAAAAATTTATTTTAGCCGTAAATCGAAAATAATGGGTCGAGCGAATCGGTCGATTGCGCCGAGACGCGCTATGATGCAACAGACGAGCGATTGGAACGCCCGAATATTTTCAAAGTCCCAACGTACCGGTCAAGAGTAAAGTACCATTTTCCTACATTAGATTTCGTTCTAAATGCTTAATCCCTATGTAAAAACGTTAGTTAAGCAAGAATATCGTATTTTAAAAAAAATCTAATGATAGGATTTTCCAGAAAATTGAAAAAACCGAAAAATGTCAAGAGTAAAGTGCCATTTTCTGACATTAGATTTCGTTCTAAATGCTTAATCCCTATGTAGAAACGTTAGTTATGCAAGATTATCGTATTTTTAAAAAAATCTAATGATAGGATTTTTCAGAAAATTGAAAAAACCGTAAAATGTCAAGAGTAAAGTGCCCTTATTTTAAACATTATATCGTTCTAAATGCTTAATCCCTATGTAAAAAAGTTATCTAAGCAAGAATATGTTATTGAATAAAATGAGAAAAATTTATTTTAGCCGTAAATCGAAAATAATGGGTCGAGCGAATCGGTCGATTGCGCCGAGACGCGCTATGATGCAACAGACGAGCGATTGGAACGCCCGAATATTTTCAAAGTCCCAACGTACCGGTCAAGAGTAAAGTACCATTTTCCTACATTAGATTTCGTTCTAAATGCTTAATCCCTATGTAAAAACGTTAGTTAAGCAAGAATATCGTATTTTTAAAAAAATCTAATGATAGGATTTTCCAGAAAATTGAAAAAACCGAAAAATGTCAAGAGTAAAGTGCCATTTTCTGACATTAGATTTCGTTCTAAATGCTTAATCCCTATGTAGAAACGTTAGTTAAGCAAGAATATCGTATTTTTAAAAAAATCTAATGGTAGGATTTTTCAGAAAATTGAAAAAACCGTAAAATGTCAAGAGTAAAGTGCCCTTATTTTAAACATTATATCGTTCTAAATGCTTAATCCCTATGTAAAAAAGTTATCTAAGCAAGAATATGTTATTGAATAAAATGAGAAAAATTTATTTTAGCCGTAAATCGAAAATAATGGGTCGAGCGAATCGGTCGATTGCGCCGAGACGCGCTATGATGCAACAGACGAGCGATTGGAACGCCCGAATATTTTCAAAGTCCCAACGTACCGGTCAAGAGTAAAGTACCATTTTCCTACATTAGATTTCGTTCTAAATGCTTAATCCCTATGTAAAAACGTTAGTTAAGCAAGAATATCGTATTTTTAAAAAAATCTAATGATAGGATTTTCCAGAAAATTGAAAAAACCGAAAAATGTCAAGAGTAAAGTGCCATTTTCTGACATTAGATTTCGTTCTAAATGCTTAATCCCTATGTAGAAACGTTAGTTAAGCAAGAATATCGTATTTTTAAAAAAATCTAATGGTAGGATTTTTCAGAAAATTGAAAAAACCGTAAAATGTCAAGAGTAAAGTGCCCTTATTTTAAACATTATATCGTTCTAAATGCTTAATCCCTATGTAAAAAAGTTATCTAAGCAAGAATATGTTATTGAATAAAATGAGAAAAATTTATTTTAGCCGTAAATCGAAAATAATGGGTCGAGCGAATCGGTCGATTGCGCCGAGACGCGCTATGATGCAACAGACGAGCGATTGGAACGCCCGAATATTTTCAAAGTCCCAACGTACCGGTCAAGAGTAAAGTACCATTTTCCTACATTAGATTTCGTTCTAAATGCTTAATCCCTATGTAAAAACGTTAGTTAAGCAAGAATATCGTATTTTTAAAAAAATCTAATGATAGGATTTTCCAGAAAATTGAAAAAACCGAAAAATGTCAAGAGTAAAGTGCCATTTTCTGACATTAGATTTCGTTCTAAATGCTTAATCCCTATGTAGAAACGTTAGTTAAGCAAGAATATCGTATTTTTAAAAAAATCTAATGGTAGGATTTTTCAGAAAATTGAAAAAACCGTAAAATGTCAAGAGTAAAGTGCCCTTATTTTAAACATTATATCGTTCTAAATGCTTAATCCCTATGTAAAAAAGTTATCTAAGCAAGAATATGTTATTGAATAAAATGAGAAAAATTTATTTTAGCCGTAAATCGAAAATAATGGGTCGAGCGAATCGGTCGATTGCGCCGAGACGCGCTATGATGCAACAGACGAGCGATTGGAACGCCCGAATATTTTCAAAGTCCCAACGTACCGATCAAGAGTAAAGTACCATTTTCCTACATTAGATTTCGTTCTAAATGCTTAATCCCTATGTAAAAACGTTAGTTAAGCAAGAATATCGTATTTTTAAAAAAATCTAATGATAGGATTTTCCAGAAAATTGAAAAAACCGAAAAATGTCAAGAGTAAAGTGCCATTTTCTGACATTAGATTTCGTTCTAAATGCTTAATCCCTATGTAGAAACGTTAGTTAAGCAAGAATATCGTATTTTTAAAAAAATCTAATGGTAGGATTTTTCAGAAAATTGAAAAAACCGTAAAATGTCAAGAGTAAAGTGCCCTTATTTTAAACATTATATCGTTCTAAATGCTTAATCCCTATGTAAAAAAGTTATCTAAGCAAGAATATGTTATTGAATAAAATGAGAAAAATTTATTTTAGCCGTAAATCGAAAATAATGGGTCGAGCGAATCGGTCGATTGCGCCGAGACGCGCCATGATGCAACAGACGAGCGATTGGAACGCCCGAATATTTTCAAAGTCCCAACGTACCGATCAAGAGTAAAGTACCATTTTCCTACATTAGATTTCGTTCTAAATGCTTAATCCCTATGTAAAAACGTTAGTTAAGCAAGAATATCGTATTTTTAAAAAAATCTAATGATAGGATTTTCCAGAAAATTGAAAAAACCGAAAAATGTCAAGAGTAAAGTGCCATTTTCTGACATTAGATTTCGTTCTAAATGCTTAATCCCTATGTAGAAACGTTAGTTATGCAAGATTATCGTATTTTTAAAAAAATCTAATGATAGGATTTTTCAGAAAATTGAAAAAACCGTAAAATGTCAAGAGTAAAGTGCCCTTATTTTAAACATTATATCGTTCTAAATGCTTAATCCCTATGTAAAAAAGTTATCTAAGCAAGAATATGTTATTGAATAAAATGAGAAAAATTTATTTTAGCCGTAAATCGAAAATAATGGGTCGAGCGAATCGGTCGATTGCGCCGAGACGCGCTATGATGCAACAGACGAGCGATTGGAACGCCCGAATATTTTCAAAGTCCCAACGTACCGGTCAAGAGTAAAGTACCATTTTCCTACATTAGATTTCGTTCTAAATGCTTAATCCCTATGTAAAAACGTTAGTTAAGCAAGAATATCGTATTTTAAAAAAAATCTAATGATAGGATTTTCCAGAAAATTGAAAAAACCGAAAAATGTCAAGAGTAAAGTGCCATTTTCTGACATTAGATTTCGTTCTAAATGCTTAATCCCTATGTAGAAACGTTAGTTAAGCAAGATTATCGTATTTTTAAAAAAGTCTAATGATAGGATTTTTCAGAAAATTGAAAAAACCGTAAAATGTCAAGAGTAAAGTGCCCTTATTTTAAACATTATATCGTTCTAAATGCTTAATCCCTATGTAAAAAAGTTATCTAAGCAAGAATATGTTATTGAATAAAATGAGAAAAATTTATTTTAGCCGTAAATCGAAAATAATGGGTCGAGCGAATCGGTCGATTGCGCCGAGACGCGCTATGATGCAACAGACGAGCGATTGGAACGCCCGAATATTTTCAAAGTCCCAACGTACCGGTCAAGAGTAAAGTACCATTTTCCTACATTAGATTTCGTTCTAAATGCTTAATCCCTATGTAAAAACGTTAGTTAAGCAAGAATATCGTATTTTAAAAAAAATCTAATGATAGGATTTTCCAGAAAATTGAAAAAACCGAAAAATGTCAAGAGTAAAGTGCCATTTTCTGACATTAGATTTCGTTCTAAATGCTTAATCCCTATGTAGAAACGTTAGTTATGCAAGATTATCGTATTTTTAAAAAAATCTAATGATAGGATTTTTCAGAAAATTGAAAAAACCGTAAAATGTCAAGAGTAAAGTGCCCTTATTTTAAACATTATATCGTTCTAAATGCTTAATCCCTATGTAAAAAAGTTATCTAAGCAAGAATATGTTATTGAATAAAATGAGAAAAATTTATTTTAGCCGTAAATCGAAAATAATGGGTCGAGCGAATCGGTCGATTGCGCCGAGACGCGCTATGATGCAACAGACGAGCGATTGGAACGCCCGAATATTTTCAAAGTCCCAACGTACCGGTCAAGAGTAAAGTACCATTTTCCTACATTAGATTTCGTTCTAAATGCTTAATCCCTATGTAAAAACGTTAGTTAAGCAAGAATATCGTATTTTTAAAAAAATCTAATGATAGGATTTTCCAGAAAATTGAAAAAACCGAAAAATGTCAAGAGTAAAGTGCCATTTTCTGACATTAGATTTCGTTCTAAATGCTTAATCCCTATGTAGAAACGTTAGTTAAGCAAGAATATCGTATTTTTAAAAAAATCTAATGGTAGGATTTTTCAGAAAATTGAAAAAACCGTAAAATGTCAAGAGTAAAGTGCCCTTATTTTAAACATTATATCGTTCTAAATGCTTAATCCCTATGTAAAAAAGTTATCTAAGCAAGAATATGTTATTGAATAAAATGAGAAAAATTTATTTTAGCCGTAAATCGAAAATAATGGGTCGAGCGAATCGGTCGATTGCGCCGAGACGCGCTATGATGCAACAGACGAGCGATTGGAACGCCCGAATATTTTCAAAGTCCCAACGTACCGATCAAGAGTAAAGTACCATTTTCCTACATTAGATTTCGTTCTAAATGCTTAATCCCTATGTAAAAACGTTAGTTAAGCAAGAATATCGTATTTTAAAAAAAATCTAATGATAGGATTTTCCAGAAAATTGAAAAAACCGAAAAATGTCAAGAGTAAAGTGCCATTTTCTGACATTAGATTTCGTTCTAAATGCTTAATCCCTATGTAGAAACGTTAGTTAAGCAAGAATATCGTATTTTTAAAAAAATCTAATGGTAGGATTTTTCAGAAAATTGAAAAAACCGTAAAATGTCAAGAGTAAAGTGCCCTTATTTTAAACATTATATCGTTCTAAATGCTTAATCCCTATGTAAAAAAGTTATCTAAGCAAGAATATGTTATTGAGTAAAATGAGAAAAATTTATTTTAGCCGTAAATCGAAAATAATGGGTCGAGCGAATCGGTCGATTGCGCCGAGACGCGCTATGATGCAACAGACGAGCGATTGGAACGCCCGAATATTTTCAAAGTCCCAACGTACCGGTCAAGAGTAAAGTACCATTTTCCTACATTAGATTTCGTTCTAAATGCTTAATCCCTATGTAAAAACGTTAGTTAAGCAAGAATATCGTATTTTTAAAAAAATCTAATGATAGGATTTTCCAGAAAATTGAAAAAACCGAAAAATGTCAAGAGTAAAGTGCCATTTTCTGACATTAGATTTCGTTCTAAATGCTTAATCCCTATGTAGAAACGTTAGTTAAGCAAGAATATCGTATTTTTAAAAAAATCTAATGGTAGGATTTTTCAGAAAATTGAAAAAACCGTAAAATGTCAAGAGTAAAGTGCCCTTATTTTAAACATTATATCGTTCTAAATGCTTAATCCCTATGTAAAAAAGTTATCTAAGCAAGAATATGTTATTGAATAAAATGAGAAAAATTTATTTTAGCCGTAAATCGAAAATAATGGGTCGAGCGAATCGGTCGATTGCGCCGAGACGCGCTATGATGCAACAGACGAGCGATTGGAACGCCCGAATATTTTCAAAGTCCCAACGTACCGATCAAGAGTAAAGTACCATTTTCCTACATTAGATTTCGTTCTAAATGCTTAATCCCTATGTAAAAACGTTAGTTAAGCAAGAATATCGTATTTTAAAAAAAATCTAATGATAGGATTTTCCAGAAAATTGAAAAAACCGAAAAATGTCAAGAGTAAAGTGCCATTTTCTGACATTAGATTTCGTTCTAAATGCTTAATCCCTATGTAGAAACGTTAGTTAAGCAAGAATATCGTATTTTTAAAAAAATCTAATGGTAGGATTTTTCAGAAAATTGAAAAAACCGTAAAATGTCAAGAGTAAAGTGCCCTTATTTTAAACATTATATCGTTCTAAATGCTTAATCCCTATGTAAAAAAGTTATCTAAGCAAGAATATGTTATTGAGTAAAATGAGAAAAATTTATTTTAGCCGTAAATCGAAAATAATGGGTCGAGCGAATCGGTCGATTGCGCCGAGACGCGCTATGATGCAACAGACGAGCGATTGGAACGCCCGAATATTTTCAAAGTCCCAACGTACCGGTCAAGAGTAAAGTACCATTTTCCTACATTAGATTTCGTTCTAAATGCTTAATCCCTATGTAAAAACGTTAGTTAAGCAAGAATATCGTATTTTTAAAAAAATCTAATGATAGGATTTTCCAGAAAATTGAAAAAACCGAAAAATGTCAAGAGTAAAGTGCCATTTTCTGACATTAGATTTCGTTCTAAATGCTTAATCCCTATGTAGAAACGTTAGTTAAGCAAGAATATCGTATTTTTAAAAAAATCTAATGGTAGGATTTTTCAGAAAATTGAAAAAACCGTAAAATGTCAAGAGTAAAGTGCCCTTATTTTAAACATTATATCGTTCTAAATGCTTAATCCCTATGTAAAAAAGTTATCTAAGCAAGAATATGTTATTGAATAAAATGAGAAAAATTTATTTTAGCCGTAAATCGAAAATAATGGGTCGAGCGAATCGGTCGATTGCGCCGAGACGCGCTATGATGCAACAGACGAGCGATTGGAACGCCCGAATATTTTCAAAGTCCCAACGTACCGATCAAGAGTAAAGTACCATTTTCCTACATTAGATTTCGTTCTAAATGCTTAATCCCTATGTAAAAACGTTAGTTAAGCAAGAATATCGTATTTTTAAAAAAATCTAATGATAGGATTTTCCAGAAAATTGAAAAAACCGAAAAATGTCAAGAGTAAAGTGCCATTTTCTGACATTAGATTTCGTTCTAAATGCTTAATCCCTATGTAGAAACGTTAGTTAAGCAAGAATATCGTATTTTTAAAAAAATCTAATGATAGGATTTTCCAGAAAATTGAAAAAACCGAAAAATGTCAAGAGTAAAGTGCCATTTTCTGACATTAGATTTCGTTCTAAATGCTTAATCCCTATGTAGAAACGTTAGTTAAGCAAGAATATCGTATTTTTAAAAAAATCTAATGGTAGGATTTTTCAGAAAATTGAAAAAACCGAAAAATGTCAAGAGTAAAGTGCCCTTATTTTAAACATTATATCGTTCTAAATGCTTAATCCTTATGTAAAAAAGTTATCTAAGCAAGAATATGTTATTGAATAAAATGAGAAAAATTTATTTTAGCCGTAAATCGAAAATAATGGGTCGAGCGAATCGGTCGATTGCGCCGAGACGCGCTATGATGCAACAGACGAGCGATTGGAACGCCCCAATATTTTCAAAGTCCCAACGTACCGATCAAGAGTAAAGTACCATTTTCCTACATTAGATTTCGTTCTAAATGCTTAATCCCTATGTAAAAACGTTAGTTAAGCAAGAATATCGTATTTTTAAAAAAATCTAATGATAGGATTTTCCAGAAAATTGAAAAAACCGAAAAATGTCAAGAGTAAAGTGCCATTTTCTGACATTAGATTTCGTTCTAAATGCTTAATCCCTATGTAGAAACGTTAGTTAAGCAAGAATATCGTATTTTTAAAAAAATCTAATGGTAGGATTTTTCAGAAAATTGAAAAAACCGTAAAATGTCAAGAGTAAAGTGCCATTATTTTAAACAATGTATCGTTCTAAATGCTTAATCCCTATGTAAAAAAGTTATCTAAGCAAGAATATGTTATTGAATAAAATGAGAAAAATTTATTTTAGCCGTAAATCGAAAAAAAGACTGTTCGTTTCTCTGTCTCACTCGCGCGATCGAAGTATTGATGTTTCCCGGCAAAGTAATGGGATATTAATTAAACTTTATACACGAAATTACTCGTTTTGATCCCCGCTACACAGCCGTATACTTTTTATAATTTTGTGGAATCGGGAACCTTGAAATATTTAACATAACGCGGATCGACTGTCTCTGTCTCTTTCTAGATCGGAATAATCGATGTTTCCCGGCAAACTATTGGGAGATTAATTAAACTTTATACATGAAATTACTCGTTTTGGTCCCCGCTACACAGCCGTATACTTTTTATAATTTTGTGGAATCGGGAACCTTGAAATATTTAACATAACGCGGATCGACTGTCTCTGTCTCTTTCTAGATCGGAATTATCGATGTTTCCCGGAAAACTATTCGGAGATTAATTAAACTTTATACACGAAATTACTCGTTTTGATCCCCGCTACACAGCCGTATACTTTTTATAATTTTGTGGAATCGGTAACCTTGAGATATTTAACATAACGCGGATCGACTGTCTCTGTCTCTTTCTAGATCGGAATTATCGATGTTTCCCGGCAAACTATTGGGAGATTATTTAAACTTTATACATGAAATTACTCGTTTTGATCCCCGCTACACAGCCGTATACTTTTTATAATTTTGTGGAATCGGTAACCTGGAGATATTTAACATAACGCGGATCGACTGTCTCTGTCTCTTTCTAGATCGGAATAATCGATGTTTCCCGGCAAACTATTGGGAGATTAATTAAACTTTATACATGAAATTACTCGTTTTGGTCCCCGCTACACAGCCGTATACTTTTTATAATTTTGTGGAATCGGTAACCTTGAGATATTTAACATAACGCGGATCGACTGTCTCTGTCTCTTTCTAGATCGGAATTATCGATGTTTCCCGGCAAACTATTGGGAGATTATTTAAACTTTATACATGAAATTACTCGTTTTGGTCCCCGCTACACAGCCGTATACTTTTTATAATTTTGTGGAATCGGGAACCTTGAAATATTTAACATAACGCGGATCGACTGTCTCTGTCTCTTTCTAGATCGGAATTATCGATGTTTCCTGGAAAACTATTCGGAGATTAATTAAACTTTATACACGAAATTACTCGTTTTGATCCCCGCTACACAGCCGTATACTTTTTATAATTTTGTGGAATCGGTAACCTTGAGATATTTAACATAACGCGGATCGACTGTCTCTGTCTCTTTCTAGATCGGAATTATCGATGTTTCCCGGCAAACTATTGGGAGATTATTTAAACTTTATACATGAAATTACTCGTTTTGGTCCCCGCTACACAGCCGTATACTTTTTATAATTTTGTGGAATCGGGAACCTTGAAATATTTAACATAACGCGGATCGACTGTCTCTGTCTCTTTCTAGATCGGAATTATCGATGTTTCCCGGAAAACTATTCGGAGATTAATTAAACTTTATACACGAAATTACTCGTTTTGATCCCCGCTACACAGCCGTATACTTTTTATAATTTTGTGGAATCGGTAACCTTGAGATATTTAACATAACGCGGATCGACTGTCTCTGTCTCTTTCTAGATCGGAATTATCGATGTTTCCCGGCAAACTATTGGGAGATTATTTAAACTTTATACATGAAATTACTCGTTTTGATCCCCGCTACACAGCCGTATACTTTTTATAATTTTGTGGAATCGGTAACCTGGAGATATTTAACATAACGCGGATCGACTGTCTCTGTCTCTTTCTAGATCGGAATAATCGATGTTTCCCGGCAAACTATTGGGAGATTAATTAAACTTTATACATGAAATTACTCGTTTTGGTCCCCGCTACACAGCCGTATACTTTTTATAATTTTGTGGAATCGGTAACCTTGAGATATTTAACATAACGCGGATCGACTGTCTCTGTCTCTTTCTAGATCGGAATTATCGATGTTTCCCGGCAAACTATTGGGAGATTATTTAAACTTTATACATGAAATTACTCGTTTTGGTCCCCGCTACACAGCCGTATACTTTTTATAATTTTGTGGAATCGGGAACCTTGAAATATTTAACATAACGCGGATCGACTGTCTCTGTCTCTTTCTAGATCGGAATTATCGATGTTTCCCGGAAAACTATTCGGAGATTAATTAAACTTTATACACGAAATTACTCGTTTTGATCCCCGCTACACAGCCGTATACTTTTTATAATTTTGTGGAATCGGTAACCTTGAGATATTTAACATAACGCGGATCGACTGTCTCTGTCTCTTTCTAGATCGGAATTATCGATGTTTCCCGGCAAACTATTGGGAGATTATTTAAACTTTATACATGAAATTACTCGTTTTGATCCCCGCTACACAGCCGTATACTTTTTATAATTTTGTGGAATCGGTAACCTTGAGATATTTAACATAACGCGGATCGACTGTCTCTGTCTCTTTCTAGATCGGAATTATCGATGTTTCCCGGCAAACTATTGGGAGATTATTTAAACTTTATACATGAAATTACTCGTTTTGATCCCCGCTACACAGCCGTATACTTTTTATAATTTTGTGG
>NC_135021.1:3582500-3602500 GCF_051020955.1 Megalopta genalis | reverse complement strand
TAATCTGGCGTCTTTACCTTTACGCGTCTCGTACAAGGCTTTGGTTTGCCTGAGCTTAACGTCAATGGGTACAGCACCGGCCACCACGCACACGCTGTCCCACGATGACCGGCGATATGCGCCGGTCATCGCGATGAGAGCGCGGCGCTGTGCGGCTCTCAGCACTTTGAGCTCCCCCTCCGTGCACCGGTCGGCCCACCCGGCAGCAGCGTACGTTGCCACCGGGATAAAAACCCCGCGGTACACGGCGGAGAGCGCTCCGAAGCGGAGCCCCCATTCACGCCTCGCCAGTCTACCCAGCTTCGCGAAGAGCGAGCCGACCTTGTCACTTATGTAGTTGCAGTGGGTTCGAACACCCATGCCCCTATCAAAGTGAACGCCGAGGTACTTGACGAAGGGTTTGAAACTTAAGGGCTTACTTCCGATCCGAATGGTCGGTGGCCTTTTAACTAAGTCTAATTTTGAAGCGCGGACTGCCGTGCGTTTACGGTCTGGGCGCGATCCTCCCCGTCGGCCTATTTTGTCTCTCTGAATATATCCGCTGCGTAGGACAATTGCCTCGGATTTCTTCTCGGAGATCTCTAATTTTGCTGATCTGCACCAACTTAGGATCAGGTCAACAACTCGTTGACCCTCGATCTCTAGGTCTCTACGGCAGTTTCCGCCCACGAGGACGATGAGGTCGTCCGCGTAGGCGACGAATCTATTCTCAACTGAGGCCTCGAGAGACCTCAGGAGATCGTCGAACATCAGGTTCCAACACGCCGGACCGAGGACGGAGCCTTGTGGGCACCCCCTCGTCGCGCGCTTGGAGACTCTTTCCGTTCCGACGGTGATACTGACTTTGCGGTCCTCGAAGTAGTTGGAGACCACTTCGAGGACGTTGCGCGGGCAGTCTCGATCCCTAAGACTCTTCAAAACTAAGGGCCACCAGACGTTATCGAAGGCTCCGGAAATGTCGAATAGCAGCGCTATCACATGCCGATGCTCCATGGCATCAACCATGCGGCGCAGCTCGACAATTGCATCTTCAGTCGACTTTCCGCGCATGAAGCCGTACTGTCTGCTGGAGATGCGTCCCGTTGCCATCGCCGTCTGTTCGAGTCGGCTCTTAAGGAGCTTCTCGAAGGTTTTCCCTACGACGGAGAGGAGACAGATCGGTCGGTAGGACTTCGGGTCCTTCACGTCCTTGCCCTCTCCCTTCAGGAGCACTCTGAGGGAGCCCTCCTTCCAGGTGGGGGGAAAGACGCCCCAACGAAGGCACCCGTTGAAGAGGCGAACTAATTGTCCTAACACTATTTTCGCGGCGGCCTTCAGCACTCGGACCTCGATAAGGTCCGGTCCTGGTGCCTTGTCGTTTCTGAACGTGCGAATCGCTCCCGCGACCTCGTCCGGTGAAAACGGAGAGGCGTCCGCGGTGTTTGACGCGACTCGCGCGTTCTCTCTAGTATCTCGCTGCTCGGGCGTGTCATCTTCCGGCCGGTCGTCCGGGACGTGTGCTTCCAGAAGCGTGTTGGCGGTCTCTATCGCGCTCGTGGTGTTTTCGTTGCCTCGCCGGAGGGTGCTGATCACCCTCTCGACACGGAGCTTGTTCGCTTGCAGCTTGTACACGATGCCCCAAGGCTCCGTGTTCCCGTACGACGATACAAAGTTTCGCCAACTTTCGAGTTTCGCCCTCTTCACCTCTCTGCTGTAGTTCCGCAACGAAGTGCGGTACTCCAGCAGTTTTTGGAGGCGTGAGGACTCATCTCTTTCCCTCTGGAAGGCACGTCTCCGTCGGTAGACAGCCTTCTTCATGACTGTGAGCTCTTTCGTCCACCATGGGTTGGACTTCCTAAACCTACGCTTTATTGGCATCGACGCGGTGCAGGCATCTTTAATGATGTCTGTGAGCGTTTCAGCCATCCCTATTGTTTCCTCCGCTGACTCCAGGCTCAGGACTTCGAGCCTCGACCGTGAAAGATCGGACAGGGTCTCGGAGAATCGCTCCCAGTCGGCTCGACGAGTGTCGAACCGAGAGTTCGCGGCTCCGCGATTCCCCGTCGCGGCTCTGGGTGCCCGCAGCCTGATGTCAACGGCGTTGTGGTCGCTGGTCGTCCACGCACACCTTACGTTCCAGCTCCTGATGAACGGAGACATGGAAGGCGACGCCAGGGTTACGTCGATGTATGACGACCCCGTTGGCGTCCAGAAGGTAGGTGGCTGAGCTAAGTCGTTCACAACGTCCATGCTAAACGCCGCAATCAGAGTCTCGAATTGAGCTCCTTTCTCGTCTGTGCCCCGGGGGCTCCAGAGCGAGGATTGCGCGTTAGCGTCTGTAGAAACTATGAGTCTCTCCCCCCTCAGTGCGCAGAACACCTTCTCCAGGTGGCTGAGGTGCTTTTCAATTTCGTCGCTGTGCTGAAAATAGCACGACACCGCGTAAAATGAAAAGCCGGGTGCTAGCACTTCCGCACAGACACAGTGGGAGTTGCTGAGCTGCGAGACGTAGACCATATCGAAGTTGGGGTTGCAGACCGCAACAGCCGCCCACGGGGGTTGTGGTTCGGCTGCTGCCAACCTCACTCCGGACCCTAGACCGCTAATTTTATATCGCGCGCCCAGTTGGCTGACGTATGCCTCCTGCAATAGCAGGACGTCTAGCCGCTTCTGGGCGATAAGCTCGCGGACCTCTCCGGTAACTGCAGCCGAACGTCTCATGTTCAGCTGCAGTATCCTAATGTCGGGGATATTATTGGGTGGGGGCCTAACAACCATAATCAGTTCGAGAGAGCGACTGATTAATGGCAGCTATGTACGCGGGGCAGTCCTTGCTTGTCACGAGGTGGGAGGCGGGTTTCTTACCCCTGACACAGTTGACGCAGGTGGCCGGTTTCTCCTTTTTCGGGCACGTCTTGATTCCGTGCCCCGTCTCCGCGCAGTGGCCGCAGGTCTCTTTTTCCGCTTTGCAGAACTTCGCGGGGTGGCCGAATCCCTGGCACTTGTAGCACCTGGTCACGCTGATGTGGTCCCGGACCCTGCAGCAGCTCCAGCCCACATACAGCCTCTCCTTAGCCACTAGGAGGTCCCGAGCACGTTTGGAAACCTCAAAGATGAGGTTGCAGCGGTCTCTATTCTTGTCGCCGCTCCTGTATACGAGGTTTAACTCCTTGGAGAGGCTGGCCGCTTCCTCCTTGGTGAGGTTTTGCTGCAGGATCGCTGCCGTTGTCTCCTTGGGATCCTCCTGGACCCGCGGGACATCGAAAACGATGATTCGCGGGTTCCGTTTGGCCGGAGCACCTACGGTGAAACCAGCTGCTTTTAGCTTTGGATTCGCCATTAAAGATGTCACGTCGGTGTTTTTCGACGTGACCAGCGCGATACCCGAGCCCTGAACCCTGCGGACGCCCCTGATCTGCAGGCCGTCCGCTCTTGGCGAGACCAGCTCGAAGACCGCCTCCTTTGTCTTCGAGCTGTCCTCGTATTTTGTGGTGTCCATCGGCGTGATGATCACCACTTTCGGGGGGTCCTGCTTCTGCGTGGACCTGGCTGCCGCGGCGGACCTGACGCCGACGCGTTCGGCGTACGTGGTCGGCTTCTTGGCGGTGACGGCAGCGGCGGCGGCGGCGACGGCGACGGCTTTGTCTTGGAGTGCCTGGCAGGAGCGCTTGCACTCCTTCGATTCAGCCTGGACGGCCTCAAGACGTCCCTCGAGTCTGCTGCTGTAAACGAGTGGCGGTGGCGGTCTGTGGCCACCCAGGGTTGAGAGGCGACCCCCGAACTAGTCCTCGCGAAGGTTGTTGCTACTACCGAGTCGATGGATGCGTCGACGATGAAGGCATTTTAGACCGTCAGTGCGTCGTACATGTAGTACTTCGCATAATGGCGAGGCCCGAGATTAAGCATGCGGGCTGTGGCGTGTTCATGTACAGCATTGAATATGCTGTACTACTCCTTAGCGGGGGACTGTTGTCACTTGTGGCTGCAGTCCCCCGCGTCACGTTATGCGGTTTTTCTGGTCTAACTGGAATGCCGCATTTTCGTTGTCTGAACACGCCACGAAGCAACACGCCGTCGGATTGAATGTTGCTGCTGAGTCGATAGGTGCATCGGCGATGAAGGCACTCGAGAGACCGTCAGTGCGTTGTACATGTAGTGCTTCGCATAATGACGAGGCCCGTGATTAAGCAAGCGGGCTGTGGCGTGTTCTTGTGCAGTATTGAACATGCTGCACTACTCCCATCCGGGGGACTGTTGTCACTTGTGGCTTCAGTCCCCCGCGTTACGTTATGCGGTTTTTCTGGTCTGACTGGAATGCCGCATTTTCGTTATCTGAACACGCCACAAAGCAACACGCCGACGGAGTGAATGCTGCCGAGTTGACGGATGCATCAGATGCATCGGCGATGAGGGTATTTTGAGACCGCCAGTGCGTTGTACATGTAGTACTTCGCATAATGGCGAGGCCCTTGAACTAAGCATACGGGCTGTGGCGTGTTCATGTACAGCATTGAATATGCTGTACTACTCCCTACCGGGGGACTGTTGTCACTTGTGGCTGCAGTCCCCCGCGTCACGTTGTGCGGTTTTTCTGGTCTGACCGGAATGCCGCATTTTCGTTGTCTGAGCGCGCCACGTAGCAACATGCCGCTGGATCTAGAAATCGGGATGCAACCAATCACCTGGGCAACCCAGGCCGCAAGGGGCAAACGTGCCCTAGCCACACTTGAGCCTCCACGAAAAAGGTACCGCTGGATAGCTCGTGTTCTCAAAACGCAGCGAACCGAACGAAGTGTGGTGGAGAGGAAGAGGCAGCCTCTCCGACTGCTGTCTCCCGCGTGTTTGCCGTGCGTGGCGACCCTTGTCGTCGGAAAAGAGGATCCTGGGATCTGAGGGGGCCCTCTCCTGCGGGTGAGACGTCCCCAACACGTACCTTTGGCCTCTGCTTCGGCTAGATGGGAGGCTGGACGAGAAAAGCAGCCCTGGTCCAGTCAATCGGCTTGGAACGACCATACGCTTCGGCGAGTGGGTTCTGACGGGCGAGGACGCGGGCTGGGTTGAGCAATCGGCCCAGTCAGCAGACTATGTCCGGTGCGTAGCCCTAACCCAGCCTGATGGCGGGTTCCAAAATGTGTGGGTCGGTGGTGGCCGGGGAGCGTACCGGATGAAGGCAAAGATCTAACTATGGGATCTAAATTGAAAGTACAAATTGAACGTTCGAAGTCGGCGGGTCCAGCTCCTACTCGGAGTGAAGCCGTCGCCACAGACGCGGAAGCTACAGCAGCAGCTGTTAGCCCTCCTGCGTCTGCGAAAAAGACAAGGTCCGGGAAGGTGCTGAACATCGCCAATCCTCGTGTGACCTTGGAGAGATGCGTGACACCCACGCGAGCGGTCTCGGTGAAAACTGAGGCCACGGTAGAAGGCGCGCCGGACACCGGTAACGTGGGGACAGCGCCCAAGTCGGGGGACTCCCCCAGCCGCAAGGCTGGGAAGGAGAAACCCAGAAAAATCGAATCAGTCAAAGACACGCTCGTGAAGGTGCAACCGGCACCCGTGCGTGTCGAAGACCCCGAAGGTGGCGGTTGGAAAACCGTCACCAAAAAGTCGAAGCGTGCCAAGCCAGTCGCACCTACTGGCAAGGCCGCAGCAAACCAGGCCAGGAAATCGAAGGGGACGGTTTCCGGGCACAAGGTACGGCCTCTCGATCTCGTGAGAGACGAAGCCTTCAGGCGAGTATCGGAGATACGGACCTTTTGCTTTCGACCTGAGTCGAAAGTCAACAAGGAGTCCGGGTCGAAGATACTAGCAGAAGTCGGAGCACTCAACGAGTTGGTCCAGGAGCTGATTCAACGAAACAGCTTCGTCGAAGGGCAACTCGCCGCGGTCAGGGCGGACCTAAAAGCGCGTCCTGCCGTAATGAGTGCGGCGCGACCTGGGCCGTCCAAGGGAACCCTCCCGAAGACGGTCTCCAATGCCGCGCAGTTGACCTACGCCCAAGTGGCAAAGGTCAACCAGTCAGCGACTCCGGAGGCGAGAAGACCACCGACACAATACGTGGTGCGTATCTTCCCGCCAAAGGATAAAGGACAGAACAGCGATGCTACTAAGAGAGCTGTTCTGTCGATCGTAAAACCTGCGAAGGAGGCGATCCGTGTCAGATCGGTTCGACGCATCCACTCCGGTGGCATCGTCGTCGAAACCGATCGCAAGGAGGACCTAAAAGCCTTCGTAGGCAATAAGAAGCTGGCGAGTGCGGGACTGTCCGTCTCCTTGCCCAGCAAACGGGACCCCGAGGTCCTGATTTATGACATTCCGAAAGGGATGGGCAAGGAGGAAATTGCCTCCAGTCTTTGGAGGCAAAACCTCTCTGAGGCGTCCCAGAAGGATGTGCCTTCGGGTGTTCGGGTCAGTCGCATGGCTGGCAAGACCCCGGAGACAGCCAACTGGGTAGTGGCCGTCAGTCCGCAGATTCGTCGGCGGCTGGCGCAGAGAGGGGACCGGGTGTACCTCGGGTGGAGTTCCTGTCGTGTGCGGGACTTCATACAGGTCACCCGATGCTATAAGTGCCAGCGCTTCGGGCACACGGCGAAGCGCTGCAAATTCAAAGAGGATGTCTGCGGACATTGTGCCGAAAAAGGGCACGGGTATGCGCTCTGTAACAGGAAGAGCAAGCCTCCGGTTTGCTCCAACTGTAAAGACAGAGGGCGACCATCTGAGCATAAGTCGCGAGACCCGGCCTGCGCCTCCTATCAGGAAGCGCTGGTTTTGGAGATGTCTCGTATAAGACGCGAATAATAATTTGAATCTCGAATGGATAGTACAAACGACCGGCGACGCTCGAGAGTCATACGGGTCATGCAGCATAACATGCAGCGGGCCCGAAATGTGACCGACGAAGTCCGGACTGAGATGCATAGGCGAGGGGTAGATGTGTTGCTTGCACAAGAGCCATATAGCTGGCGGGGTACTGTGCCCGGGCTAGGCTTGAGAACGAGGCTGATCACGGCAGGCGAACCGGTGATGGCTGCAATAGCGGTCAGAAACCCGGATCTAACCGTGGTCAAAGTCTCTAACTTGTGCGACACGCATTTGTCCTGTGTCAGCATCTCGGGTTCGTTTGGGAGCTTCTTCCTGATCAGCCAGTACTTTCAATGCTCCGATGACGTTGAATCAGGTCTGGCGCGATTGGAGAGAGCTCTTTCCGCACTTAAGCATAACCGAGTCATTATCTCTGCCGACGTTAACGCAAAATCAGCCCAGTGGGGCAGCGCGGAGACGGACGTGAGAGGCCGTAAACTCGAAGAGTTTATCGTGAGCCATGGCTTGGTTGTCTTGAACGAGGCTGGAAACGCTCCGACGTTTTCCAGCCCTAGTGGACAGTCATACATCGACGTCACACTATCGACACCTGATATTTGCGACAAGGTGCGAGGTTGGAAGGTCCGCGAGGACCTGACGACCAGCGACCACCGAGTCATAGAGTTTTCTTTGAGTTTTTGCGCCGAGGACGGTGCTGCCGAAATTAGTAGCAACAGCAGCACCAACCGGAACGGATTATTACCAAGGTTCCGACTCCGAAGCGCAAAATGGCCCGAGTTCGACAAGGCGCTGCAGGAAAGTAAGAGGAGTATATCCCCCGATCCATTGAACAATAAGGGGGATGTCGAACATCTAGCACAGGAGATCGAAAGAATGATCGTCCAAGCGTGCGACTCCTCGATGCCAACCAAGCAGTGGCATTCAAAATCCGTCCCATGGTGGACGGCCGACCTGACGAGGCAAAAGAGGCGAGTCTACAAACTTAGACGAGCCTCGCAGAACGCAGCATGTTCAGAGGAGCAGAGGGCGGCCAAGAGGACCGAGTATCTTAAACAGAGAAAGGCCTACAAAGCCGCCATCAAAGCTGCTCGGTCGCACAGCTGGCGTGCATTCGTGACCGAGCAGGGAAACAAGGAACCCTGGGGCCTCATTTATAAGATCACGAGGCAGAAGATGACAGCCAGCACGGTCATCTCGAATATAAATCGTAACACTGCCCAGGGTTACACCACAGACTGGGACTCCACCGCTTCCGCGCTGCTGGAGGGGTTAATTCCGGACGATAGCCCCGCGAATGACTCCCCGGATCATGCGCGAGTCAGGAGGGAAGCTGCCATCGAGCCGGAGAGTGAGGACGCCAGTCCCTTCACCCTCTCGGAGCTCAGATCGGCGGTCAACCGACTGAAGAGCGGCAAGTGTCCAGGCCTAGATCGGATCGAGCCGGAGATTTTAAAACGTTCGTGTAATACAATCTCACGCGAGCTCCTCCGACTCTACAACGGATGCCTGGCACACGGAGTCTTTCCCGTGGAATGGAAAGTCGGGTCCATCATTACCATCCTTAAAGGACCCGAGAAACCTGAAACGGAGATAAAGTCCTACAGACCAATATGCTTGCTTTCGGTCGTAGGCAAAGTCTTGGAGAAGCTAATCGCTACGCGATTAGCTAGTTTGTTTTTGCACCCCGACTACGCCTCCGATCGGCAATACGGATTCAGGCCGCATCGATCCACGACTGATGCCGTGGTAAAGATGAGGGAGCTTGCGTCCGGTCGAGAGGAAAAGTACGTCGTGGGTCTGCTCTTCGACATTGCTGCGGCCTTTGATAATGTCTGGTGGCCAAGCATACTCAACGCGTTGAGGAAGCGAGGCTGCCCAAAAAACCTACTTAGATTGGTGGTCGACTACTTCGACGGCCGCGTGGTGACTATGGTGTCTGATCGCGGTGCAGTGCGGAAGAAAGTCACTAAGGGCTGCCCACAGGGATCGATTCTTGGTCCGAGCTGTTGGAACTTAGTCTTCGACGAGGTTCTACAGCTCTTATCGAACGCCGGGCTCGCTTGCGAGCCCATCGCCTATGCAGACGACCTTCTTGTCTTGATCTTCGCGAACAGCAGGAAGGGTCTAGAAAGCAATGGCCAATTGGTTGTGGACACCATTTCTCGCTGGTGCGACCAGCAGAAATTGTCGCTGTCTGCGACCAAGACCGAGATGTTATTCTTAAAAGGCTCTCTCGACAGAGAGAGGCCACCTGTGATAAAAGTAGGAGGTCGGAATATTGCCGCCAAGGACTCTGTGCGTTACCTTGGCGTGCATTTTGACTCTAGACTGGGTATCCATTCCCATGTCGAGTATTTGAATGCCAAGTCCTTGCGAACGTTTAATGCGCTAGCAAGGATTGCTAAGTCGAACTGGGGATTGGGATATCGGACGATGCGTACTTTGTACCGCGGCTTGTTTGTCCCAATCGTCACGTATGCTGCCGCGGGCTGGGCAGACCGCCTTACCTCTGGGACGAGTAAAGTGCTCACCAGGGCGCAGAGGCATGTTCTGCTTGGCTGCGTCAAAGCCTACAGGACAGTCTCCACTGATGCGATCCCCGTGATCGCCGGGGAGATACCTGTGGACTTGGCGATAGCGGAGTTCAGCTGCGTGTACAAAGCCAGGAAGAAACTCGGGTTCCAACATGGAACCTATCAAGTGAGTCAGGCCGAATTGGCTGACGAAGTCGTCACCGAAGCCCAAGTTCGCAGAAGGCTGAGGGAGGCGACTTTAGAGATGTGGCAGCAGAGATGGTCGTCCTCGACGAAGGGTAGGGAAACCTTCCAATACTTCGGCGAGGTATCAGACCGTCTCTCAGCGAGCTGGATCAGAGTCGACCATGATGTAGCGCAGTTCTTGAGCGGACACGGAGACTTCCGTGCGAAGCTCAAGACGTTCGCCCTGGTCGACGACGAGTTGTGCGAATGTGGGGAGGAGGAAACTCCAAACCACGTCCTCTACGATTGTCAGCGTTACGTAGAGGACAGGGAACACCTACGCCAGGCGGCGATTCGAGAAGGATTTCAGTGGCCAATCGACAAAGCCAGCCTGGTGTCAGAGCAGCTGTTTCAGGAGTTCCGAAAATTCGCACGATCCGTAAGCAAGACTAAGAAGCGAACATAGAACGAAACTGCATACGGAGCGTGGACTCGTCCAGCTCCGTTGATGTACGGCATGCTGGGCGAACCCCTCGGGGTTCGTCCCCTCGGGCCAGGCTGAAGCCCCTCTTGCGGAGATAAAAGACTTTAACACTACTCCGTAAGAGTGCCTGGATTGGGTTGGACTCGAGGTGGCAGTGGGAGTAGCACGCTGTCTTCCCCTGATACGATGGTGAACGAAGGTAGAGCCCGAACACCAGGCACAAGTCGCAAGAGCGGCCGGTATGGTCCACCAAGGACTTAGGTACGGCCCGTCTCTCAGAGACCACAGTTTGACGACAACACTAACTGTGGTCATGTTTTACAGGAACGGGGGTCTTGCCTTAACCGGCCGGACCGCGAGGATGACAACCTCTCTAAAAAATCCCTAGCCCCAAGCAGTGTTGCGCGGTGAAGAGGGCGTAGCTGGAGTAATCGCCAGCTATGGTTGGTGGGTGCACCAATCTTTAGCGGACAACCCCGGGGTACCTGGCGACCCCCCGGGCGTATTAGCCTTCCCCGGGTATGGCGGCTCTACCCGGGGTGACCTCCTTTCCGACCACACTCGTGGGATCAGATATGGATTCTTTTTCAAATACAACCGGGGAGGGGGGAAACGAGCGTGAGGTGGAGGTGCGCGGGCCTATCGTGCGCCTCAAAAGATGTACAGAGCCGGTGTCGCGGAGGCATTCTGCAACACGCGGCGCAAAGAGGCCTGCGGAGGGCCTTGGCGACTGCGACGGGGGGGAGGAGTCGGACTTCTCCGTCTCCTCCCACCACTCGTCGCAGAGCGTCCCGGGCACCTCCACGAGGAAACGGGGCCGGCCACCGACGACCGGGCAATACGTTGGCCTCCAAGAGGCCAAACGCAAACAGGCTGAGGCTGAAAGAAGCCTCATAGCGGGCATTTTCGACCCGGTTGCCCCGGGACCGAGGCCCGCGAGTTCGAGCGACCCGCTTCCGGACGAGGTCGAGGTCGCTGCGGATTTCCGGGGCCGCCCGACGCGGGACGTTGCGGCCGCGGTAATGGAGTGCCTGGGCGATGTGGCCAGGATATCCAATGCCGCGACGGGGCTGAAGGCCAGTGCGGTGCGGTCCCTCCGGACGGCGGCCCTGAGCAGCCGGGTGGGCGTTGCGGAGCTGGCAGTTCGGTCGGCTCCCAGCGCCACCCGGCTGTTGGAGGCCGAGAACGCTCAATTGCGAGAGCAATTGGCGGAGTTGCGGGCGGAGGTCGCCCGACTCCGTCAAGCGGTGGAGGCGGGGCCGGCTGTTGCCGGGATGGCTCCGCCGCTGCCCCCTGATGGGGGCAAGGGGTTGCTGCCGGTTATCAGCGCTCGGGGGCCCCAGTCCCCTGGGCGAGGAGGGTCCTCGCCCCCACCCGCGGCTGTGCCAGCCGACTTGCTGGCACAGATCGGCTCCCTTATCGACGCCAAATTGGCATCGTTCAGAAGGGAGCTGGTCCCGCGGGTGCGAGGCCCGCGATCGGCGGCACCCGTGCCGCCCGCCCCACCCCTGCCGATGGACAGGAGGGGGGGAAAGAAAAAGGGTGGCAGTGGGGGAGAGACTGTGGTCGCTAAGGCGACACAAATGCAGCCCGCCCCCACTGTTGCGCCGCCCTCCACCACACCTCCAACTGAGGTGTGGTCAAAGGTAGTTGGCCGGAAGGCCAAAAGGGCGGCTGCCGCAGATAAACCTGCGGCAGCTGCCAAGGCTGCTTTGACCGAGAGGGCGGCGAAGCGGGTGGCACCGGCTGCTCCCAAAAGGGCTCCCCTGCCGCCACGTCCGCCCCGCACGGCTGCCGTTACTCTAACGGTACCGGCCGGCGGGGCGATGAGTTACGCCGAGGCGATGGCCACTGCCAGGTCCAAAATAGACCTGGCAGAACTTGGCATCGCCTCGCTGAAGCCCAGGAGAGCGGTGACGGGGGCAATAATTTTAGAGGTCCCCGGAGCTGATGGAGCAGCCAAGGCCACTGCCCTGGCCTCTAAGATGGCTGACGCGCTGGCAGGGACCGGCGTGAAGGTCGCGCGCCCAATCAAAAAGGCCGACCTTAGGGTGCGCGGCCTGGTCGACTCGACCACGCCGGTGGAGGTCGCCGCAGCTGTCGCCCGTGTGGGAGGGTGCGACCGGGGGGATGTGAAGACCGGCGAAATCCGGTCTTCCCCCTCTGGTTTGGGCACCCTCTGGGTCCAGTGCCCTGCTGCGGCCGCGCGCAAAGTTGCGGTCGCTGGCAAATTGACAGTGGGCTGGACCCAGGCGACGGTGGAGGCCCTCAGCGCCCGCCCCTTGCAGTGCTACCGCTGCTTTGGCTTAGGCCACACGAGGCAGCGGTGCACTGCGGCCGAGGATCGGTCCGGCTGCTGTTTTGGGTGCGGCAGTCAGGACCACAGGGTGGCTGGCTGCACTGAACAGCCAAAGTGCCCGCTTTGCGCGGGTGCTGGCAAGCCGGCCGGCCACCGCCTCGGCAGCCGGGCGTGCCCTGCCAGCGCGAGACGCGGCAGAGGGAGCAGAGGGAGGAGAACCACGACGGCCAAGGCGGCAGCCGCCGTGGCAGCTACTAATACAAAAGATCCGGCACCCAAGGATGCCACCGTCACGCCCGCGGGGGCGGTTGGGGCTGATAAAACCCCAGACGCCGCCGCTCCCGCGGCGGCGATGGAGATTGAGGCGCCGGAGTAATGGGGCCTACTGGCCCTATTATTCAGGCCAACCTGAACCGCTCGGTCAGGGCACAAGACCTTTTTGTGCAATTCCTGGCCGAGCGGGGTGCCGGGTTGGCCGTAGCGGCGGAGCCGTACCGGGTCCCCGACCATCCACATTGGAAGGGGGACTTGGACGGCTCCGTCGTTATAATATGGGCAGGCCGGCCGGGGTCCCCGGCGTGCTCCGTTATCGAGCGCGGCCGGGGATACCTGGCCGTTGACTGGGGCGGCACCGTGGTTGTGGCGATCTACGCACCTCCGAGGTGGTCCCTCGTGGAGTATGAACAGTATCTGGACGTGGTGGGGAGATGCGTCTCTCGCTGCCAGCCGCGTCCGGTGCTGGTCCTGGGGGACTTCAACGGCAAGTCTTCAGCTTGGGGTTCCCCCAGGACGGACCCGAGGGGCCGGGAGGTGCTTGATTGGGCGGCGGGACTCGGACTCTGTCTTCTAAACACGGGCTCGGTCCATACGTGCGTGCGGTATAACGGGGGGTCCATCGTTGACCTGTCATGGGCAACGCCCCCGGCCGTGCGCCGTATTACGGGGTGGAGGGTGGCGGAGGAGGTCGAGACGCTGTCCGACCACAGATACATTGTTCTCGGCCTTTCCGCCGCCCCATCGACGCCCCGACGTCGCCCCGCTGATGAGGGATCGCCTCAGCCACGGTGGGCGCTGAAGCGCCTCGACCAGGACGCTCTGATGGCGGCAGCCCACGTCGTGGCCTGGCCGGCAACACCGGCCGGGCCAGTCGACGGGACAAGGGAGGCCCATTGGTTCCGGGGCGCAATGACGTCGATTTGCGACGTCGCCATGCCCCGGGCCAGGGTCTTCCCGAGGAAGGCGGTGTACTGGTGGTCGCGCGCGATAGCGGATTTACGCACAGAGTGCGTCCGCGCGCGACGCCAGTACGCCCGCGCCCGTCGACGACGACGTTCCGACGTGGAGCTGGCTATCCAGCTGTATGGGCGATACAGGGAGAAGGTGGTCGCCCTGCAGCTGGCCATCAGGCAGGCGAAGAGCCAAGCCTGGCGCGACTTTCTCGGGTCTCTGAACCGAGATCCGTGGGGGCGCCCATACAAAATGGCGATGGGACGTTTACGTCCCTGGGCGCCCCCTCTGACGGAAAGCCTGGATCCGGGGATGCTCGGACGGGTCGTGGACGCGCTATTCCCCGTCAGCGGGGAGGCGTCCCGGCCCGTCCCTCAGCTAGAGGCACATGAGTGGTCCCCGGATCTGGAGGTCGCGCCGGAGGAAATGGCCGGGGTAGTCAAATGGCTTCGGGGCAAGAATACTGCCCCTGGACCGGACGGTATCCCCGGCCGGGTCTGGTTGCTTGCCATGAGCGTCCTGGGCGGGAGGCTCAGAAGCCTCTTCTCCGGGCTCCTGAGGTCCGGGGTGTTCCCGGACCTCTGGAGGAGAAGTCGGATGGTCCTCTTAAAGAAGGATGGGAGGCCTGCGGATTCTCCCTCCGCGTACCGGCCCATTTGCCTCCTGGACGAGGTGGGCAAGATCTTTGAAAAGATCATTGCTGCCCGCCTCGCCAGGCACCTGTCCCGCGTTGGCCCCGATCTGGCGGACTGCCAGTTCGGCTTTCGGGAGGGGCGATCGACGGTCGACGCAATCGACCGTCTAAAGTCCCTCTCGGACAATGCCGTGGCACGGGGCGGGGTGTGTTTGGCGGTGTCGATCGACATCGTCAATGCATTTAACACCCTGCCCTGGTCCGCCATTAGGGAGGCCCTGGTTGAACACCAGGTGCCTCCCTATCTGAGGCGGGTGATCGGGGCCTACCTGCGGGACAGGTGGGTGGAATACCCGGGCCGGTACGGGACGATACGGAGGGAAGTGGACTGCGGGGTCCCACAGGGGTCCGTGTTAGGACCACTCCTGTGGGACCTGGGATATAACGCAGTCCTGAGGGCCTCCCTGCCCGACGGTGCCACTGTCGTCTGCTATGCGGACGACACGTTAGTGGTCACCGTCGGGGACACCTTCGAGAGGACCATCCGACGAGCGGAGGTTGCGGTGGCAGCCGTCGTCGCGAAGATCCACGATCTGGGGCTGAAGATGGCCCCGGAGAAGGCCGAGGCCGTCTGGTTTGGACGGCCTCGGTCGCGGCCACCGGCCGGATCGTGGATCTGGGTTGGAGGAGCCTGCGTCGAGGTGAAGTCCGAGATCAAGTATCTCGGACTGATCCTCGACAGCCACTGGAGATTCGGGGCGCATTTCGGCCGCCTCGTCCCCCGAGTTGAGAGGGCGGCGGCCTCGCTCGGCCGCCTGTTGCCCAATCTCGGGGGACCGGATAACATGGTGCGTCGCCTATACCTGGGCGTGGTGCGGTCCATGGCCTTGTACGGCGCCCCGATCTGGGGGCCGTCCGCGAGGGCAAGCCGGCGCATCACTTTGTTGTTGCGCCGGCTTCAGAGGCAAATGGCCCTTCGCCTCATACGGGGTTACCGCACCGCGTCTACCGTGGCGGCGCTTGCTCTGGCGGGAGAAATTCCCTTCGAGCTGCAGGCGGCGATGCGCGCCTATGTCTATAGGCGCATATGCATCGCTGGCCGGGCTCGGGGGGACCCGCCGGAGCGGGAGGCGGTCGACGGCTTCGAACTCCAGGCCCGGGGACTAGCGCTCGCCAGATGGCATGCGGAGCTTTGTTCCCATGCCGGCGAGCTCGTCCCTGGGGCTATCCTGCCACACTTCACCTCGTGGCGGGAGAGGCGGTTTGGCAGGCTCACCTACCGTGCGACGCAGGTGTTCACCGGGCATGGCTGCTTCGGTGTGTACCTGTGTCGCATCGGTCGGGAAGCGACGACGGTGTGCCACCACTGTGGCGCGGAGGAGGACTCGGCGCAGCATACACTGGAGGTATGCCCCGCCTTTTCAGTGCTGCGCCGAGTCCTAAGACGGGAAGTTGGTCGCGACCTCGCTCTCTCCAGCTTAGTTGGGGCCATGCTGGAGAGCCCAAGAAAATGGGCGGCAGCCATCGCCTTCTGCGAAGAGGTGATGCTGCAGAAGGAGGCTGCCGAGCGGGGTCGCCGTGAGCGGGGGGTGCGGCGTGTGCGCCCACGCCTAGAGCCCCCCTCCCCGAGCAGATGAGAATAGGCGGGCGGCGGGTGTACCAGATTACTGGTTTAATTGCCCGCCGCCCGCCAACCCCCCCCCAACTGAAGCTGTCCTCCCCATAGTGGGAGTGACGAGGCGGTGTGGGGTGCGGTCCCCCGCACCGCCGAAGCAAGATGATTCATGGGGGGAGTATAAATCTCCCCCCCGGGACGCGGCCGGCCATCGCCATTCCATCCTGGTGGCCGGCCAGGCGAGGGGGAGCCGCGGTTGTGTTCTGTAAGAGTTCCCGTGGCTCCCCCGCTACTCGCCAGCGCCCTAGGCCGCCGTGGGGGTTTTAGCGGGTCAAAACCCGCACTACCACCGCCCCGCCCCTCGGGCGGGACGGGGGTGTCTGACCAGCAGATTTCCCCCACGTTAAACAAAAAAAAAAAAAAAAAAAAAAAAAAAAAAGACGCGCCGCGTACGGCCGAATATTTTCTAAGTCCCAACGTACCGATCAAGAGTAAAGTACCATTTTCCTACATTAGATTTCGTTCTAAATGCTTAATCCCTATGTAAAAACGTTAGTTAAGCAAGAATATCGTATTTTTAAAAAAATCTAATGATAGGATTTTCCAGAAAATTGAAAAAACCGAAAAATGTCAAGAGTAAAGTGCCATTTTCTGACATTAGATTTCGTTCTAAATGCTTAATCCCTATGTAGAAACGTTAGTTAAGCAAGAATATCGTATTTTTAAAAAAATCTAATGGTAGGATTTTTCAGAAAATTGAAAAAACCGTAAAATGTCAAGAGTAAAGTGCCATTATTTTAAACAATGTATCGTTCTAAATGCTTAATCCCTATGTAAAAAAGTTATCTAAGCAAGAATATGTTATTGAATAAAATGAGAAAAATTTATTTTAGCCGTAAATCGAAAAAAAGACTGTTCGTTTCTCTGTCTCTCTCGCGCGATCGAAGTATTGATGTTTCCCGGCAAAGTAATGGGATATTAATTAAACTTTATACACGAAATTACTCGTTTTGATCCCCGCTACACAGCCGTATACTTTTTATAATTTTGTGGAATCGGGAACCTTGAAATATTTAACATAACGCGGATCGACTGTCTCTGTCTCTTTCTAGATCGGAATAATCGATGTTTCCCGGCAAACTATTGGGAGATTAATTAAACTTTATACATGAAATTACTCGTTTTGGTCCCCGCTACACAGCCGTATACTTTTTATAATTTTATGGAATCGGGAACCTTGAAATATTTAACATAACGCGGATCGACTGTCTCTGTCTCTTTCTAGATCGGAATAATCGATGTTTCCCGGCAAACTATTGGGAGATTAATTAAACTTTATACACGAAATTACTCGTTTTGATCCCCGCTACACAGCCGTATACTTTTTATAATTTTGTGGAATCGGTAACCTGGAGATATTTAACATAACGCGGATCGACTGTCTCTGTCTCTTTCTAGATCGGAATAATCGATGTTTCCCGGCAAACTATTGGGAGATTAATTAAACTTTATACATGAAATTACTCGTTTTGGTCCCCGCTACACAGCCGTATACTTTTTATAATTTTGTGGAATCGGGAACCTTGAAATATTTAACATAACGCGGATCGACTGTCTCTGTCTCTTTCTAGATCGGAATAATCGATGTTTCCCGGCAAACTATTGGGAGATTAATTAAACTTTATACATGAAATTACTCGTTTTGGTCCCCGCTACACAGCCGTATACTTTTTATAATTTTATGGAATCGGGAACCTTGAAATATTTAACATAACGCGGATCGACTGTCTCTGTCTCTTTCTAGATCGGAATTATCGATGTTTCCCGGAAAACTATTCGGAGATTAATTAAACTTTATACACGAAATTACTCGTTTTGATCCCCGCTACACAGCCGTATACTTTTTATAATTTTGTGGAATCGGTAACCTTGAGATATTTAACATAACGCGGATCGACTGTCTCTGTCTCTTTCTAGATCGGAATTATCGATGTTTCCCGGCAAACTATTGGGAGATTATTTAAACTTTATACATGAAATTACTCGTTTTGATCCCCGCTACACAGCCGTATACTTTTTATAATTTTGTGGAATCGGTAACCTGGAGATATTTAACATAACGCGGATCGACTGTCTCTGTCTCTTTCTAGATCGGAATAATCGATGTTTCCCGGCAAACTATTGGGAGATTAATTAAACTTTATACATGAAATTACTCGTTTTGGTCCCCGCTACACAGCCGTATACTTTTTATAATTTTGTGGAATCGGTAACCTTGAGATATTTAACATAACGCGGATCGACTGTCTCTGTCTCTTTCTAGATCGGAATTATCGATGTTTCCCGGCAAACTATTGGGAGATTATTTAAACTTTATACATGAAATTACTCGTTTTGGTCCCCGCTACACAGCCGTATACTTTTTATAATTTTGTGGAATCGGGAACCTTGAAATATTTAACATAACGCGGATCGACTGTCTCTGTCTCTTTCTAGATCGGAATTATCGATGTTTCCCGGAAAACTATTCGGAGATTAATTAAACTTTATACACGAAATTACTCGTTTTGATCCCCGCTACACAGCCGTATACTTTTTATAATTTTGTGGAATCGGTAACCTTGAGATATTTAACATAACGCGGATCGACTGTCTCTGTCTCTTTCTAGATCGGAATTATCGATGTTTCCCGGCAAACTATTGGGAGATTATTTAAACTTTATACATGAAATTACTCGTTTTGATCCCCGCTACACAGCCGTATACTTTTTATAATTTTGTGGAATCGGTAACCTTGAGATATTTAACATAACGCGGATCGACTGTCTCTGTCTCTTTCTAGATCGGAATTATCGATGTTTCCCGGCAAACTATTGGGAGATTATTTAAACTTTATACATGAAATTACTCGTTTTGATCCCCGCTACACAGCCGTATACTTTTTATAATTTTGTGGAATCGGTAACCTGGAGATATTTAACATAACGCGGATCGACTGTCTCTGTCTCTTTCTAGATCGGAATAATCGATGTTTCCCGGCAAACTATTGGGAGATTAATTAAACTTTATACATGAAATTACTCGTTTTGGTCCCCGCTACACAGCCGTATACTTTTTATAATTTTGTGGAATCGGTAACCTTGAGATATTTAACATAACGCGGATCGACTGTCTCTGTCTCTTTCTAGATCGGAATTATCGATGTTTCCCGGCAAACTATTGGGAGATTATTTAAACTTTATACATGAAATTACTCGTTTTGATCCCCGCTACACAGCCGTATACTTTTTATAATTTTGTGGAATCGGTAACCTGGAGATATTTAACATAACGCGGATCGACTGTCTCTGTCTCTTTCTAGATCGGAATAATCGATGTTTCCCGGCAAACTAATGGGAGTTTAATTAAACTTTATGCATCAAATCATTCAGTTTGACTCCTGCAACACAACCAAACACTCTCTGTAATTTTCTGAACTGAAAAACCACTGAAATTGCGCTCGAAATGCGGAGCGACGGGTCGACGCGTCTGCACTGTGCGACAGCTAGTCAAAACGTCCGAACAGCGTATTGTTTTCGATCTCTTGGTATAATATTCGTATTCCTTGCTGTGTATAGCTTCCGATCGATTATTGCAATGGTCAAAGTTCCAGCGGCCTAATGCTTTCCATAAGATTACATTAATATAACCAGCGGCATATTGCTTTCTATCTTGTAATGAAAATTTTATAACCAAGTACCAACGGCGGATTGCTTTCGTTCGGATAATGGAGATTTTACAACCAAGTACCAGCGGTTTCTGTCTTATAATTAAATTATTATAATAAAATAAAGTACCAGCGGCGTGTTACTTTCGTTCGGATAATGGAGATTTTACAACCAAGTATCAGCGGTTTCTGTCTTATAATTAAATTATTATAATAAAATAAAGTACCAGCGGCGTGTTACTTTCGTTCGGATAATGGAGATTTTATGTCCAGCGGCGTAGTGCTTTCTATCTTATAATGTAATTCTTATTACAAAGTACCAGCGGCGTATTGCTTCGTACCAGCGGCGTATTGCTTTTTTACCAGCGGCGTATTGTTTCGTACCAGCGGCGTATTGCTTTTTTTTCCAGCGGCGTATTGGTTCGTACCAGCGGCGTATTGCTTTTTTTCCAGCGGCGTATTGCTTTTTTTCCAGCGGCGTATTGGTTCGTACCAGCGGCGTATTGCTTTTTTTTCCAGCGGCGTATTGTTTCGTACC
>NC_135021.1:3567500-3577500 GCF_051020955.1 Megalopta genalis | reverse complement strand
GCTGGTCGTCAGGTCCTCGCGGACCTTCCAACCTCGCACCTTGTCGCAAATATCAGGTGTCGATAGTGTGACGTCGATGTATGACTGTCCACTAGGGCTGGAAAACGTCGGAGCGTTTCCAGCCTCGTTCAAGACAACCAAGCCATGGCTCACGATAAACTCTTCGAGTTTACGGCCTCTCACGTCCGTCTCCGCGCTGCCCCACTGGGCTGATTTCGCGTTAACGTCGGCAGAGATAATGACTCGGTTATGCTTAAGTGCGGAAAGAGCTCTCTCCAACCGCGCCAGACCTGATTCAACGTCATCGGAGCATTGAAAGTACTGGCTGATCAGGAAGAAGCTCCCAAACGAACCCGAGATGCTGACACAGGACAAATGCGTGTCGCACAAGTTAGAGACTTTGACCACGGTTAGATCCGGGTTTCTGACCGCTATTGCAGCCATCACCGGTTCGCCTGCCGTGATCAGCCTCGTTCTCAAGCCTAGCCCGGGCACAGTACCCCGCCAGCTATATGGCTCTTGTGCAAGCAACACATCTACCCCTCGCCTATGCATCTCAGTCCGGACTTCGTCGGTCACGTTTCGGGCCCGCTGCATGTTATGCTGCATGACCCGTATGACTCTCGAGCGTCGCCGGTCGTTTGTACTATCCATTCAATTCAAATTATTCTTGTCTAACGCGAGACATCTCCAAAACCAGCGCTTCCTGATAGGAGGCGCAGGCCGGGTCTCGCGACTTGTGTTCAAATGGTCGCCCTCTGTCTTTACAGTTGGAGCAGACCGGAGGCTTGCTCTTCCTGTTACAGAGGGCATAGCCGTGCCCTTTTTCGGCACAATGTCCGCAGACATCCTCTTTGAATTTGCAGCGCTTCGCCGTGTGCCCGAAGCGCTGGCACTTATAGCATCGGGTGACCTGTATGAAGTCCCGCACACGACAGGAACTCCACCCGAGGTACACCCGGTCCCCTCTCTGCGCCAGCCGCCGACGAATCTGCGGACTGACGGCCACTACCCAGTTGGCTGTCTCCGGGGTCTTGCCAGCCATGCGACTGACCCGAACACCCGAAGGCACATCCTTCTGGGACGCCTCAGAGAGGTTTTGCCTCCAAAGACTGGAGGCAATTTCCTCCTTGCCCATCCCTTTCGGAATGTCATAAATCAGGACCTCGGGGTCCCGTTTGCTGGGCAAGGAGACGGACAGTCCCGCACTCGCCAGCTTCTTATTGCCTACGAAGGCTTTTAGGTCCTCCTTGCGATCGGTTTCGACGACGATGCCACCGGAGTGGATGCGTCGAACCGATCTGACACGGATCGCCTCCTTCGCAGGTTTTACGATCGACAGAACAGCTCTCTTAGTAGCATCGCTGTTCTGTCCTTTATCCTTTGGCGGGAAGATACGCACCACGTATTGTGTCGGTGGTCTTCTCGCCTCCGGAGTCGCTGACTGGTTGACCTTTGCCACTTGGGCGTAGGTCAACTGCGCGGCATTGGAGACCGTCTTCGGGAGGGTTCCCTTGGACGGCCCAGGTCGCGCCGCACTCATTACGGCAGGACGCGCTTTTAGGTCCGCCCTGACCGCGGCGAGTTGCCCTTCGACGAAGCTGTTTCGTTGAATCAGCTCCTGGACCAACTCGTTGAGTGCTCCGACTTCTGCCAGTATCTTCGACCCGGACTCCTTGTTGACTTTCGACTCGGGTCGAAAGCAAAAGGTCCGTATCTCCGATACTCGCCTGAAGGCTTCGTCTCTCACGAGATCGAGAGGCCGTACCTTGTGCCCGGAAACCGTCCCCTTCGATTTCCTGGCCTGGTTTGCTGCGGCCTTGCCAGTAGGTGCGACTGGCTTGGCACGCTTCGACTTTTTGGTGACGGTTTTCCAACCGCCACCTTCGGGGTCTTCGACACGCACGGGTGCCGGTTGCACCTTCACGAGCGTGTCTTTGACTGATTCGATTTTTCTGGGTTTCTCCTTCCCAGCCTTGCGGCTGGGGGAGTCCCCCGACTTGGGCGCTGTCCCCACGTTACCGGTGTCCGGCGCGCCTTCTTCCGTGGCCTCAGTTTTCACCGAGACCGCTCGCGTGGGTGTCACGCATCTCTCCAAGGTCACACGAGGATTGGCGATGTTTAACACCTTCCCGGACCTTGTCTTTTTCGCAGACGCAGGAGGGCTAACAGCTGCTGCTGTAGCTTCCGCGTCTGTGGCGACGGCTTCACTCCGAGTAGGAGCTGGACCCGCCGACTTCGAACGTTCAATTTGTACTTTCAATTTTTTAGATCCCATATTTAGATCTTTGCCTTCATCCGGTACGCTCCCCGGCCACCACCGACCCACACATTTTGGAACCCGCCATCAGGCTGGGTTAGGGCTACGCACCGGACATAGTCTGCTGACTGGGCCGATTACTCAACCCAGCCCGCGTCCTCGCCCGTCAGAACCCACTCGCCGAAGCGTATGGTCGTTCCAAGCCGATTGACTGGACCAGGGCTGCTTTTCTCGTCCAGCCTCCCATCTAGCCGAAGCAGAGGCCAAAGGTACGTGTTGGGGACGTCTCACCCGCAGGAGAGGGCCCCCTCAGATCCCAGGATCCTCTTTTCCGACGACAAGGGTCGCCACGCACGGCAAACACGCGGGAGACAGCAGTCGGAGAGGCTGCCTCTTCCTCTCCACCACACTTCGTTCGGTTCGCTGCGTTTTGAGAACACGAGCTATCCAGCGGTACCTTTTTCGTGGAGGCTCAAGTGTGGCTAGGGCACGTTTGCCCCTTGCGGCCTGGGTTGCCCAGGTGATTGGTTGCATCCCGATTTCTAGATCCAGCGGCATGCTGCTACGTGGCGCGCTCAGACGACGAAAATGCGGCATTCCGGTCAGACCAGAAAAACCGCATAACGTGACGCGGGGGACTGCAGCCACAAGTGACAACAGTCCCCCGGTAGGGAGTAGTACAGCATATTCAATGCTGTACATGAACACGCCACAGCCCGTATGCTTAGTTCAAGGGCCTCGCCATTATGCGAAGTACTACATGTACAACGCACTGGCGGTCTCAAAATACCCTCATCGCCGATGCATCTGATGCATCCGTCAACTCGGCAGCATTCACTCCGTCGGCGTGTTGCTTTGTGGCGTGTCCAGTTAACGAAAATGCGGCATTCCAGTCAGACCAGAAAAACCGCATAACGTAACGCGGGGGACTGAAGCCACAAGTGACAACAGTCCCCCGGATGGGAGTAGTACAGCATGTTCAATACTGCACAAGAACACGCCACAGCCCGCTTGCTTAATCACGGGCCTCGTCATTATGCGAAGCACTACATGTACAACGCACTGACGGTCTCTCGAGTGCCTTCATCGCCGATGCACCTATCGACTCAGCAGCAACATTCAATCCGACGGCGTGTTGCTTCGTGGCGTGTTCAGACAACGAAAATGCGGCATTCCAGTTAGACCAGAAAAACCGCATAACGTGACGCGGGGGACTGCAGCCACAAGTGACAACAGTCCCCCGCTAAGGAGTAGTACAGCATATTCAATGCTGTACATGAACACGCCACAGCCCGCATGCTTAATCTCGGGCCTCGCCATTATGCGAAGTACTACATGTACGACGCACTGACGGTCTAAAATGCCTTCATCGTCGACGCATCCATCGACTCGGTAGTAGCAACAACCTTCGCGAGGACTAGTTCGGGGGTCGCCTCTCAACCCTGGGTGGCCACAGACCGCCACCGCCAGTAGATAGGGACATCTATTGTGAATGAGCTTTAATGAGCGCGACGCGCTAGCTCGTCGTACCAGGCTTGGTTAGCCTATACCGACGGTGTTAGGGTGAGTGAAACCACGGACAAGGGGGTACGCATGCATCTGGAGCATTCATGCGTCGTGCTTGTGAAAAACCCCTCCGTCATCATTTAAGGTTCATCCGGAGGGAAGACCGTCCCGTGTGGGAGGTGACCCGCTTAGCCGTCGCGCTTGCAGGTACATGGCAAGCCATGGGCTTGAAAGCGCGACGTTTCCAGCGGGGCCACGAGGAGGCGGGGTCACCAGCGCGAGGCTCGGTCTCTTGCGGGTCCGCATGATTTCTCATGTGGAGATTATAGACGTCTAGACACACTAACTGTTGTTAGTGCCCGCGTGGTCTAGACGGCTGTACCGGGGTCTGGGTTGATCCTAAGTTCCACTAACGTTTTCTAATGTAATGTTCTCTCTATATTTCAATACTGCTATTGCGAATTTTGTGAAGTGTCCGAATGTGTCTTCTAGAACGAGTTCTCTGAGCTGGCAAGGCCAGTTTATGCCTGTACTGGTGACGGCTACCATAAGGGTTTCTCTTTCTTTGCGTAGGTGTGGGCAGTCGAAGACAATGTGATGTACATTGTCCGCCCGCCCACAATCGCAGATGTCTGATTCTAAGGATTTCATGCTTTTTAATATGTTCCTTATGTTACCGTGACCAGATAGAAGTTGTACGACGTAGTGGTTTAGGACCACCCAGTTTGCTTCAAGTCTTTGGCGAACGTTCCCGAAAAACTCATGTGTTATCTGGCCTTTTGTTGAGTTGGTCCAAATTTCCTGCCAGGCATCGAGAGTCTGCTCCCGGATGTCTTTTTGCAGTTTGTTTTTTATTTCTATGGATGGTGTTGGTTGTAGTGTTGTGAATTCTAAGTTTCGGATTTTGAAATTTTGATTTCTGCTTAGATTGTATTTTGCTCTTCTCTCCTCTAAGAGTAGTTCTATCGGTATTGCGCCTGTGATTACCATTAGGGCATCGTATGAGATTGTTCTATATGATTTTGAAACTCTGATAAGGGCATGTCTTTGAGTTTTGTGTAAGAGTCTAATGTGATGTGAATTGTTAACCTTGTCTGACCAGGCAGCAGCGGCGTAGGTGAGTATAGGAACAAAGACTCCGTTGTAAATAGTAGCTAGGGTCTTGTGGTTAAGTAGATAGGGACAGATGGGAATCTCGTTAATCCATTCATGCGCGTCACTAATTAGATGACGAGGCATTTGGCTATAACATTTGTTAGGCGAGTTGTATTTCGCAACAATATTTCCAGTGTATTTTTCTTGCGGCCCGCTGGTAGGCATACCATTTATATGATAAATCGACGCTATTCAAAAGGCGTAGTAATTAGTGACGCGATGTAAATAAAACTAAAGAAATAATTTTTTTTTTTTTAAAGGATTAATAAACAATTTATAATAATGGATTAATATAACAAAAGAATCAATATTTTATATATTATTTATTTATTTATTTATTTATTTATTTTTTTTTTTTTTTTTTTTTTTTTTTTTTTTAATGTAGGAATTGATTTTATTTGCGCGATGATGTACAGAACGGTTCCGAGTATAACCCGTCAATGCACGCGGATGTTATGTCGCGGCCTCCTCCACACAGAGCTCATGAATTGCCGGTGGATAGATACACCCCATTGTAGGGCGGTAGTGCAAATAATTTGTTTCAGCCTGTGTGATAGACCAAACTCTCTGGTTATATCATCGTTGGAATCAAGCCAACAACCACGAGCGCCAACCACGAGCGGCATTACTTTCACATGAGACACGCGGTACGTATTTTTAATCTTTTCGACTAGATCCGGTGTACTGTATTTGTCCTTTTTGATATTGTACGCATTTAACAGTGATGTCTGTTTAGTCTCGTAGGCTACTGTAGTTTCGATTACATATGCGGTATCATTGTCTATTGTTATCAAGTCTGGTACGTATCTATTTTCTTTGGTAGTAAAACGGGGAATTTGTTCTATCTTGGTTTTTGTTTTTTCGATTGCAGTTTTGATTATTTTGTTCACATTGTCATGTCTATTGATGCGTGTATAATGCGTAACCGGACATCGCTGTAATATGTGGTATAAGGATTCGCGTGTCCCTGCGCAGGATGGATTGCGGCAATCGGTATCTTTCATATAGGGGGCTCCCTTGGTGGGGAGTAACCCAATCCTTAGGTTGATTGCTCCGATATAGTCTCGACCCTTCCAGAAATTCGGTGGGTTGTATATCCACGAAGATAAACCTGGGGTCATCAGGGCGAGACCAGAGCCTAGCGCAGAGCGATGGAGTTGCTCGGACCAATGTTTACGAATCATTTGTTTAGATGGTGTCGCGATGCTCCCAAGGATATTGTTGAGCTTTCGCATTATATGTTGGACTATCGAAGATTCCATAACGCACTGTATCTCGCTGTCGCCACGGGCTCTCAAGCGCTCCAATCGGCGTAAGTACATAGCGGCAATGTGGATTGTAAGCGATGGAATGCCTAGTCCACCGCTGCTTAAAGGAGCATGTATATATGGAGTTGGTGTGGTAGTTGGTAAGTGTAGTATATTTTTTACAAATTTTATTATGCAATTATCTATGTACTTTAATTTTTTCTTGTTTATGTCCATTGTTTGCAGACTATGGTGAAGACGAGGAATGAGGTACCTGTGCAGTATGTTCAGTTTCTGCCATGGTTTTAAAGGACTAGTTTTAAGATTTTTGAGCATGCCTTCAAGCTTTGATGGAGATGGAGAGATAGCACCGCGGTATCTATATACATGGCCGAGGTATTTAAATTGTGACGCGACACCCAATGTTGGGATCGGGCTTTTATTAATCTGCAGTTTGGGCCGCGTATCAACTACGAGCCTTTTCGTTCCAGGGACGCGTAGATTCTGTAAGATGGCGCATTTAGATGGGTTCACTTGCAGCCCGTGTTTGTGGAAGAATTTCTCGACGATCCGGATATTACTTCGCATCGCACTGGGAGTGGGAGCCACCATCACGATGTCATCGGCAAAAGCTAATGCCCGTATCCTGGTGCCTCCCACATCAACACCCTCACACTCATTAAGTTGTATCATGAGCTGGTCTAGCACTAAATTAAATAGGAAACCGGACATGGGATCACCCTGCTTCACGCCGCGTTTTATAGGTATAGGATTGGATCGGGATCCGTGGCATTCGAGTATTGTGGTTATGTCGTTATAATTGTTTTCGATGTATTCTATTGTATGAGCGTCTACGTTTTTTCTGATTAGTGCGTCTATTATTGAAATGATGTTAACAGAGTCAAATGCTTTAGCTAAATCTATAGATAGTATAGTGAAAGGTTTCGATTTTTCGCGGCTTAATTTAATTAGTGTTTGTAGGATGGTACTATTAGCCATTATCCCGTCGGTTCTCGTGAAGCCTCTTTGCGTGTGAAACAGAGGTATTTCATTCTCAAGGCGCGACACGATGATTTTATTTAGTAGGCGCAGTATATGACTTGAGATGGTTATGGGCCGCCATTGTTTTGGGTCCATCAAGTCGCCGGATTTAGGTAACAGTGTTGTTCTGTTCGATCTTAGCACAGAGGGTAACGTCTTCATTCCCCATACAATATTCAATAGTGCACACAGCTCCTTGCGTGGCATTTGCCTAAGAGTCGATCGATCAATTCCGTCGGTGCCTGGAGCGGATTGTTTCATCCTGGTAAGTTGCTCGTGTATCTCGGTCGGTGATATCGGATTTGAAAGGTTGATATTACTATTGGTATCTGTTTTTCGCTTCTGAGGTTTCCATTCGACATCCTTGTGTTCAAATAGTTTAGAATAATATTCTTCAAATGATTCTATCGTCGGAGATTCTGTAATGTTGAGTGGGTTTCCGGTAATTATATGCTCAGCCAGTTGGGTTGGGTTTTTGTTATAGAGTTTTTGGAATCTGGCGTAATCAGTCGCTATCCTTTTAGCGCGGTTGCCTTTTCTTTTATTACTTTCATTGCATTTATTGCTATGCTTGTTCTTTTTACTGTTATTTTTATTCTTGTTTTCGTTCTGATAGTTATTTAATTTATTTTTATTATTTTTATCGTCTATTGTATTTATAAATCTGTTGTTGCTTGTATTGTTTTTATTGTATTTATTATTTTTATTTTGTTTATTGCTTTTATTATATTTATTTTTCTTGTTACTAGTTTTATGGGTTTTATCTACTGAGTTACTATTTTCATTGTATTCATCGGTTTCATCAGCGAGCGAAGCAACATATGATGTTAAGTTTTCTATGTATTGGTCCATCATTAACATAGTGTCTTCAGAAGGTGTGTTAGACAGGGCATTTTCAATAATTTCTGCCATGTGATGGCCTACTTGTACTTTAAGTTCAGCCAGGATGTTGCGTATATCATCAGGTATAGTTGTACTGTGCGGAGATGATGTCGCTTCGCGTCTGTCGATGTCTCCGCGCGCGCGAGGATCGTCACATCTGGTTAGCAGCACCCGCGGCACCAACGGGCAGGTACTCAAGATATTGGTCTGGCCCGCCTCGTCGAGGGCTTCACTGAGGTATGATTTGTATTTTTCTTTTTGTCTTAATTTTTTAATACCGTCAAAAGAGCGGCCGGATTTTTCTGATAGAATTTTAATTATTTCTTTTCCTAATAACTTTGCATTTTTAGTAATATCTATTTCATCGTGGGCTATTGCTCTGATCTCATCATCGGTATATTGAGCCCTCGAAGAAGCGAGGCGTTTATTGTGGAGATCGAGATCGGCGGTATTGTAGTTCTCGATGTGAGTCCTCCGTTGATGTTGGCGTAATCCGGCGTATGTCTCATACGTATTTTTACAGGTCTCACACGTATAACCATCGGCCTGCGGAGGAGGCGCATTACATCGCCTTTTGTGTTGGGCGGCGCTGGCAGCGGTACGAGCGCTCAGATCGGTCCTACAACTCGGGCATAAAAACGTATTGTCTAAATCGAGAGCCTTTTGAACAGCATGGTCGTCGTCGTTTGAACCCAACGAGCTATTTGCTCGCTGGGGAAGGGAATCCACCCTTGCTGTCGCCACTGCTTGGGACCGACAGCGTCCGAGGCTTGTTGTGTTATGTTTTGGTGCAATATATATTTGCCCCGAAGGGCATGAACTCGGAGGGCTGCAAACCCCGCGAGTCCATACGGCTTACGCCAATGGATCGGCCATCTCGTTAGCTCGGACCAGGCATACAAATGGTCCTTTTTCCGGCGCCACGTGACCTTGCCTAAGGGTCGGACGTGAGATTGGCCTTGGGTAGGGTTTCCAGACGACATGGCGAACGAAGATGTTCGGTTCGCCATGCCCTGACCCCGCTACCCCAGTCAGACCGGCACGTCGTGTCGCACAGAATTTAGCCGCAATGCACTGAATGGACAGGTCCAAACAATACATCACGTTACCGTCGGGAACCACGAGGAGGTACCTGTGCGACTAGGACGGGAGAGGCTAATGGACCTAACAAGAGGTCTATATTACGCATCACCGTCCCGCGGGAGGCCAAGGCACGGGACCGAGCTCGGATCCCAGCCACGAGAGCCGTTCACCTCGCCCAGGCCCGGCACGTCAGCCAGACCCGCTTCCCGACCAAGCCCGACACGCCCCGCTCCTCAGAGCCAATCCTTATCCCGAAGTTACGGATCCAATTTGCCGACTTCCCTTACCTACATTAATCTATCGACTAGAGGCTCTTTACCTTGGAGACCTGCTGCGGATATGGGTACGAACCGGCGCGACACCTCCACGTGGCCCTCTCCTGGATTTTCAAGGTCCGAGGGGATGATCCGGACACCGCCGCAACTGCGGTGCTCTTCGCGTTCCAAACCCTATCTCCCTGCTAGAGGTTTCCAGGGAACTCGAACGCTTATACAGAAAAGAAAACTCTCCCCGGATCTCCCGACGGCGTCTCCAGGTCATTTTGGGTTACCCCGACGAACACTCTTACGAGGGCCCGAATGGTATGCGGTTCCGCTGCCGGGTTCCGGAATAGAAACCGGATTCCCTTTCGCCCAATGGGTGTTTTTTGTGCATGTATATAATAACAAAATATGCTGCGATTTATATAATAATAAAAAAAAAAATAATAAAATAGCTGCGTTTTTTTTTACAAGTGTTTAACGTCTTAGGACACCTCATCTACATAGGATTTCTCTTAGGGCTTAGGATCGACTGACTCGTGTGCAACGGCTGTTCACACGAAACC
>NC_135021.1:3547500-3560000 GCF_051020955.1 Megalopta genalis | reverse complement strand
GACCGTGTATCTCTTATAGATACCGAACGGCCGGCAAGGACGCCGGCGCCGCCGGCCGAATAGCACGCGCGCTTATGAGTGTAAACCGCCGCGGCAACAGACCGCCCGGCCGTGCTGTTGTAACATAGCGCGTGAACGAACGAAAAAAATTTTTATAGTAAACATTAAAATAAATTACACTACCGTAAACTAGACAAAAAATTACACATTTTTTCCCAATATGAAAATTTTCACAAACTTTTTAAAGTCCCATCGCATCGAGTAAACTTTTTTAATAACGCGTCCGCACGATTCTAAATGCTTAATCCATATGTGAAATCGTTCACTGATCACGAATATCGTATTTAAAAAAATTACAAAAATTTATTTTTCAAAATAATCAAAAAAAACCGAAAAATCACAAGAGTAAAGTACCATTATTTTAAACAACATGTCGTTCTAAATGCTTAATCCCTATGTAAAAAAGTTATTTAAGCAAGAATATGTAATTGAAAAAAATTAGAAAAATTTATTTTAGCCGTAAATCGGAAATAATGGGGACACCGGAGCTGTTCGAAGCGCCGAGACGCGCCGCGTACGGCCGAATATTTTCTAAGTCCCAACGTACCGATCAAGAGTAAAGTACCATTTTCCTACATTAGATTTCGTTCTAAATGCTTAATCCCTATGTAAAAACGTTAGCTAAGCAAGAATATCGTATTTTTAAACAAATCTAATGATAGGATTTTCCAGAAAATTGAAAAAACCGAAAAATGTCAAGAGTAAAGTGCCATTTTCTGACATTAGATTTCGTTCTAAATGCTTAATCCCTATGTAGAAACGTTAGTTAAGCAAGAATATCGTATTTTTAAAAAAATCTAATGATAGGATTTTTCAGAAAATTGAAAAAACCGTAAAATGTCAAGAGTAAAGTGCCCTTATTTTAAACATTATATCGTTCTAAATGCTTAATCCCTATGTAAAAAAGTTATCTAAGCAAGAATATGTTATTGAATAAAATGAGAAAAATTTATTTTAGCCGTAAATCGAAAATAATGGGTCGAGCGAATCGGTCGATTGCGCCGAGACGCGCTATGATGCAACAGACGAGCGATTGGAACGCCCGAATATTTTCAAAGTCCCAACGTACCGATCAAGAGTAAAGTACCATTTTCCTACATTAGATTTCGTTCTAAATGCTTAATCCCTTTGTAAAAACGTTAGTTAAGCAAGAATATCGTATTTTTAAAAAAATCTAATGATAGGATTTTCCAGAAAATTGAAAAAACCGAAAAATGTCAAGAGTAAAGTGCCATTTTCTGACATTAGATTTCGTTCTAAATGCTTAATCCCTATGTAGAAACGTTAGTTAAGCAAGAATATCGTATTTTTAAAAAAATCTAATGGTAGGATTTTTCAGAAAATTGAAAAAACCGTAAAATGTCAAGAGTAAAGTGCCCTTATTTTAAACAATGTATCGTTCTAAATGCTTAATCCCTATGTAAAAAAGTTATTTAAGCAAGAATATGTTATTGAAAAAAATTAGAAAAATTTATTTTAGCCGTAAATCGAAAATAATGGGGACACCGGAGCTGTTCGAAGCGCCGAGACGCGCCGCGTACGGCCGAATATTTTCTAAGTCCCAACGTACCGATCAAGAGTAAAGTACCATTTTCCTACATTAGATTTCGTTCTAAATGCTTAATCCCTATGTAGAAACGTTAGTTAAGCAAGAATATCGTATTTTAAAAAAAATCTAATGATAGGATTTTCCAGAAAATTGAAAAAACCGAAAAATGTCAAGAGTAAAGTGCCATTTTCTGACATTAGATTTCGTTCTAAATGCTTAATCCCTATGTAGAAACGTTAGTTAAGCAAGAATATCGTATTTTTAAAAAAATCTAATGGTAGGATTTTTCAGAAAATTGAAAAAACCGTAAAATGTCAAGAGTAAAGTGCCCTTATTTTAAACATTATATCGTTCTAAATGCTTAATCCCTATGTAAAAAAGTTATCTAAGCAAGAATATGTTATTGAATAAAATGAGAAAAATTTATTTTAGCCGTAAATCGAAAATAATGGGTCGAGCGAATCGGTCGATTGCGCCGAGACGCGCAATGATGCAACAGACGAGCGATTGGAACGCCCGAATATTTTCAAAGTCCCAACGTACCGATCAAGAGTAAAGTACCATTTTCCTACATTAGATTTCGTTCTAAATGCTTAATCCCTTTGTAAAAACGTTAGTTAAGCAAGAATATCGTATTTTTAAAAAAATCTAATGATAGGATTTTCCAGAAAATTGAAAAAACCGAAAAATGTCAAGAGTAAAGTGCCATTTTCTGACATTAGATTTCGTTCTAAATGCTTAATCCCTATGTAGAAACGTTAGTTAAGCAAGAATATCGTATTTTTAAAAAAATCTAATGGTAGGATTTTTCAGAAAATTGAAAAAACCGTAAAATGTCAAGAGTAAAGTGCCCTTATTTTAAACAATGTATCGTTCTAAATGCTTAATCCCTATGTAAAAAAGTTATTTAAGCAAGAATATGTTATTGAAAAAAATTAGAAAAATTTATTTTAGCCGTAAATCGAAAATAATGGGGACACCGGAGCTGTTCGAAGCGCCGAGACGCGCCGCGTACGGCCGAATATTTTCTAAGTCCCAACGTACCGATCAAGAGTAAAGTACCATTTTCCTACATTAGATTTCGTTCTAAATGCTTAATCCCTATGTAGAAACGTTAGTTAAGCAAGAATATCGTATTTTAAAAAAAATCTAATGATAGGATTTTCCAGAAAATTGAAAAAACCGAAAAATGTCAAGAGTAAAGTGCCATTTTCTGACATTAGATTTCGTTCTAAATGCTTAATCCCTATGTAGAAACGTTAGTTAAGCAAGAATATCGTATTTTTAAAAAAATCTAATGGTAGGATTTTTCAGAAAATTTAAAAAACCGTAAAATGTCAAGAGTAAAGTGCCCTTATTTTAAACATTATATCGTTCTAAATGCTTAATCCCTATGTAAAAAAGTTATCTAAGCAAGAATATGTTATTGAATAAAATGAGAAAAATTTATTTTAGCCGTAAATCGAAAATAATGGGTCGAGCGAATCGGTCGATTGCGCCGAGACGCGCTATGATGCAACAGACGAGCGATTGGAACGCCCGAATATTTTCAAAGTCCCAACGTACCGATCAAGAGTAAAGTACCATTTTCCTACATTAGATTTCGTTCTAAATGCTTAATCCCTTTGTAAAAACGTTAGTTAAGCAAGAATATCGTATTTTTAAAAAAATCTAATGATAGGATTTTCCAGAAAATTGAAAAAACCGAAAAATGTCAAGAGTAAAGTGCCATTTTCTGACATTAGATTTCGTTCTAAATGCTTAATCCCTATGTAGAAACGTTAGTTAAGCAAGAATATCGTATTTTTAAAAAAATCTAATGGTAGGATTTTTCAGAAAATTGAAAAAACCGTAAAATGTCAAGAGTAAAGTGCCCTTATTTTAAACAATGTATCGTTCTAAATGCTTAATCCCTATGTAAAAAAGTTATTTAAGCAAGAATATGTTATTGAAAAAAATTAGAAAAATTTATTTTAGCCGTAAATCGAAAATAATGGGGACACCGGAGCTGTTCGAAGCGCCGAGACGCGCCGCGTACGGCCGAATATTTTCTAAGTCCCAACGTACCGATCAAGAGTAAAGTACCATTTTCCTACATTAGATTTCGTTCTAAATGCTTAATCCCTATGTAAAAACGTTAGTTAAGCAAGAATATCGTATTTTTAAAAAAATCTAATGATAGCATTTTCCAGAAAATTGAAAAAACCGAAAAATGTCAAGAGTAAAGTGCCATTTTCTGACATTAGATTTCGTTCTAAATGCTTAATCCCTATGTAGAAACGTTAGTTAAGCAAGAATATCGTATTTTTAAAAAAATCTAATGGTAGGATTTTTCAGAAAATTGAAAAAACCGTAAAATGTCAAGAGTAAAGTGCCCTTATTTTAAACATTATATCGTTCTAAATGCTTAATCCCTATGTAAAAAAGTTATCTAAGCAAGAATATGTTATTGAATAAAATGAGAAAAATTTATTTTAGCCGTAAATCGAAAATAATGGGGACACCGGAGCTGTTCGAAGCGCCGAGACGCGCCGCGTACGGCCGCATATTTTCTAAGTCCCAACGTACCGATCAAGAGTAAAGTACCATTTTCCTACATTAGATTTCGTTCTAAATGCTTAATCCCTATGTAGAAACGTTAGTTAAGCAAGAATATCGTATTTTAAAAAAAATCTAATGATAGGATTTTCCAGAAAATTGAAAAAACCGAAAAATGTCAAGAGTAAAGTGCCATTTTCTGACATTAGATTTCGTTCTAAATGCTTAATCCCTATGTAGAAACGTTAGTTAAGCAAGAATATCGTATTTTTAAAAAAATCTAATGGTAGGATTTTTCAGAAAATTTAAAAAACCGTAAAATGTCAAGAGTAAAGTGCCCTTATTTTAAACATTATATCGTTCTAAATGCTTAATCCCTATGTAAAAAAGTTATCTAAGCAAGAATATGTTATTGAATAAAATGAGAAAAATTTATTTTAGCCGTAAATCGAAAATAATGGGTCGAGCGAATCGGTCGATTGCGCCGAGACGCGCTATGATGCAACAGACGAGCGATTGGAACGCCCGAATATTTTCAAAGTCCCAACGTACCGATCAAGAGTAAAGTACCATTTTCCTACATTAGATTTCGTTCTAAATGCTTAATCCCTATGTAGAAACGTTAGTTAAGCAAGAATATCGTATTTTTAAAAAAATCTAATGATAGGATTTTCCAGAAAATTGAAAAAACCGAAAAATGTCAAGAGTAAAGTGCCATTTTCTGACATTAGATTTCGTTCTAAATGCTTAATCCCTATGTAGAAACGTTAGTTAAGCAAGAATATCGTATTTTTAAAAAAATCTAATGGTAGGATTTTTCAGAAAATTTAAAAAACCGTAAAATGTCAAGAGTAAAGTGCCCTTATTTTAAACATTATATCGTTCTAAATGCTTAATCCCTATGTAAAAAAGTTATCTAAGCAAGAATATGTTATTGAATAAAATGAGAAAAATTTATTTTAGCCGTAAATCGAAAATAATGGGTCGAGCGAATCGGTCGATTGCGCCGAGACGCGCTATGATGCAACAGACGAGCGATTGGAACGCCCGAATATTTTCAAAGTCCCAACGTACCGATCATGAGTAAAGTACCATTTTCCTACATTAGATTTCGTTCTAAATGCTTAATCCCTTTGTAAAAACGTTAGTTAAGCAAGAATATCGTATTTTTAAAAAAATCTAATGATAGGATTTTCCAGAAAATTGAAAAAACCGAAAAATGTCAAGAGTAAAGTGCCATTTTCTGACATTAGATTTCGTTCTAAATGCTTAATCCCTATGTAGAAACGTTAGTTAAGCAAGAATATCGTATTTTTAAAAAAATCTAATGGTAGGATTTTTCAGAAAATTGAAAAAACCGTAAAATGTCAAGAGTAAAGTGCCATTTTCTGACATTAGATTTCGTTCTAAATGCTTAATCCCTATGTAGAAACGTTAGTTAAGCAAGAATATCGTATTTTTAAAAAAATCTAATGGTAGGATTTTTCAGAAAATTGAAAAAACCGTAAAATGTCAAGAGTAAAGTGCCCTTATTTTAAACATTATATCGTTCTAAATGCTTAATCCCTATGTAAAAAAGTTATCTAAGCAAGAATATGTTATTGAATAAAATGAGAAAAATTTATTTTAGCCGTAAATCGAAAATAATGGGTCGAGCGAATCGGTCGATTGCGCCGAGACGCGCTATGATGCAACAGACGAGCGATTGGAACGCCCGAATATTTTCAAAGTCCCAACGTACCGATCAAGAGTAAAGTACCATTTTCCTACATTAGATTTCGTTCTAAATGCTTAATCCCTTTGTAAAAACGTTAGTTAAGCAAGAATATCGTATTTTTAAAAAAATCTAATGATAGGATTTTCCAGAAAATTGAAAAAACCGAAAAATGTCAAGAGTAAAGTGCCATTTTCTGACATTAGATTTCGTTCTAAATGCTTAATCCCTATGTAGAAACGTTAGTTAAGCAAGAATATCGTATTTTTAAAAAAATCTAATGGTAGGATTTTTCAGAAAATTGAAAAAACCGTAAAATGTCAAGAGTAAAGTGCCCTTATTTTAAACATTATATCGTTCTAAATGCTTAATCCCTATGTAAAAAAGTTATCTAAGCAAGAATATGTTATTGAATAAAATGAGAAAAATTTATTTTAGCCGTAAATCGAAAATAATGGGTCGAGGGAATCGGTCGATTGCGCCGAGACGCGCTATGATGCAACAGACGAGCGATTGGAACGCCCGAATATTTTCAAAGTCCCAACGTACCGATCAAGAGTAAAGTACCATTTTCCTACATTAGATTTCGTTCTAAATGCTTAATCCCTATGTAAAAACGTTAGTTAAGCAAGAATATCGTATTTTTAAACAAATCTAATGATAGGATTTTCCAGAAAATTGAAAAAACCGAAAAATGTCAAGAGTAAAGTGCTATTTTCTGACATTAGATTTCGTTCTAAATGCTTAATCCCTATGTAGAAACGTTAGTTAAGCAAGAATATCGTATTTTAAAAAAAATCTAATGATAGGATTTTCCAGAAAATTGAAAAAACCGAAAAATGTCAAGAGTAAAGTGCCCTTATTTTAAACATTATATCGTTCTAAATGCTTAATCCCTATGTAAAAAAGTTATCTAAGCAAGAATATGTTATTGATTAAAATGAGAAAAATTTATTTTAGCCGTAAATCGAAAATAATGGGTCGAGCGAATCGGTCGATTGCGCCGAGACGCGCTATGATGCAACAGACGAGCGATTGGAACGCCCGAATATTTTCAAAGTCCCAACGTACCGATCAAGAGTAAAGTACCATTTTCCTACATTAGATTTCGTTCTAAATGCTTAATCCCTATGTAGAAACGTTAGTTAAGCAAGAATATCGTATTTTAAAAAAAATCTAATGATAGGATTTTCCAGAAAATTGAAAAAACCGAAAAATGTCAAGAGTAAAGTGCCATTTTCTGACATTAGATTTCGTTCTAAATGTTTAATCCCTATGTAGAAACGTTAGTTAAGCAAGAATATCGTATTTTTAAAAAAATCTAATGGTAGGATTTTTCAGAAAATTGAAAAAACCGTAAAATGTCAAGAGTAAAGTGCCCTTATTTTAAACATTATATCGTTCTAAATGCTTAATCCCTATGTAAAAAAGTTATCTAAGCAAGAATATGTTATTGAATAAAATGAGAAAAATTTATTTTAGCCGTAAATCGAAAATAATGGGTCGAGCGAATCGGTCGATTGCGCCGAGACGCGCTATGATGCAACAGACGAGCGATTGGAACGCCCGAATATTTTCAAAGTCCCAACGTACCGATCAAGAGTAAAGTACCATTTTCCTACATTAGATTTCGTTCTAAATGCTTAATCCCTATGTAGAAACGTTAGTTAAGCAAGAATATCGTATTTTAAAAAAAATCTAATGATAGGATTTTCCAGAAAATTGAAAAAACCGAAAAATGTCAAGAGTAAAGTGCCATTTTCTGACATTAGATTTCGTTCTAAATGCTTAATCCCTATGTAGAAACGTTAGTTAAGCAAGAATATCGTATTTTTAAAAAAATCTAATGGTAGGATTTTTCAGAAAATTTAAAAACCGTAAAATGTCAAGAGTAAAGTGCCCTTATTTTAAACATTATATCGTTCTAAATGCTTAATCCCTATGTAAAAAAGTTATCTAAGCAAGAATATGTTATTGAATAAAATGAGAAAAATTTATTTTAGCCGTAAATCGAAAATAATGGGTCGAGGGAATCGGTCGATTGCGCCGAGACGCGCTATGATGCAACAGACGAGCGATTGGAACGCCCGAATATTTTCAAAGTCCCAACGTACCGATCAAGAGTAAAGTACCATTTTCCTACATTAGATTTCGTTCTAAATGCTTAATCCCTATGTAAAAACGTTAGTTAAGCAAGAATATCGTATTTTTAAACAAATCTAATGATAGGATTTTCCAGAAAATTGAAAAAACCGAAAAATGTCAAGAGTAAAGTGCTATTTTCTGACATTAGATTTCGTTCTAAATGCTTAATCCCTATGTAGAAACGTTAGTTAAGCAAGAATATCGTATTTTAAAAAAAATCTAATGATAGGATTTTCCAGAAAATTGAAAAAACCGAAAAATGTCAAGAGTAAAGTGCCCTTATTTTAAACATTATATCGTTCTAAATGCTTAATCCCTATGTAAAAAAGTTATCTAAGCAAGAATATGTTATTGAATAAAATGAGAAAAATTTATTTTAGCCGTAAATCGAAAATAATGGGTCGAGCGAATCGGTCGATTGCGCCGAGACGCGCTATGATGCAACAGACGAGCGATTGGAACGCCCGAATATTTTCAAAGTCCCAACGTACCGATCAAGAGTAAAGTACCATTTTCCTACATTAGATTTCGTTCTAAATGCTTAATCCCTTTGTAAAAACGTTAGTTAAGCAAGAATATCGTATTTTTAAAAAAATCTAATGATAGGATTTTCCAGAAAATTGAAAAAACCGAAAAATGTCAAGAGTAAAGTGCCATTTTCTGACATTAGATTTCGTTCTAAATGCTTAATCCCTATGTAGAAACGTTAGTTAAGCAAGAATATCGTATTTTTAAAAAAATCTAATGGTAGGATTTTTCAGAAAATTGAAAAAACCGTAAAATGTCAAGAGTAAAGTGCCCTTATTTTAAACATTATATCGTTCTAAATGCTTAATCCCTATGTAAAAAAGTTATCTAAGCAAGAATATGTTATTGAATAAAATGAGAAAAATTTATTTTAGCCGTAAATCGAAAATAATGGGTCGAGCGAATCGGTCGATTGCGCCGAGACGCGCTATGATGCAACAGACGAGCGATTGGAACGCCCGAATATTTTCAAAGTCCCAACGTACCGATCAAGAGTAAAGTACCATTTTCCTACATTAGATTTCGTTCTAAATGCTTAATCCCTATGTAGAAACGTTAGTTAAGCAAGAATATCGTATTTTAAAAAAAATCTAATGATAGGATTTTCCAGAAAATTGAAAAAACCGAAAAATGTCAAGAGTAAAGTGCCATTTTCTGACATTAGATTTCGTTCTAAATGCTTAATCCCTATGTAGAAACGTTAGTTAAGCAAGAATATCGTATTTTTAAAAAAATCTAATGGTAGGATTTTTCAGAAAATTTAAAAAACCGTAAAATGTCAAGAGTAAAGTGCCCTTATTTTAAACATTATATCGTTCTAAATGCTTAATCCCTATGTAAAAAAGTTATCTAAGCAAGAATATGTTATTGAATAAAATGAGAAAAATTTATTTTAGCCGTAAATCGAAAATAATGGGTCGAGCGAATCGGTCGATTGCGCCGAGACGCGCTATGATGCAACAGACGAGCGATTGGAACGCCCGAATATTTTCAAAGTCCCAACGTACCGATCAAGAGTAAAGTACCATTTTCCTACATTAGATTTCGTTCTAAATGCTTAATCCCTTTGTAAAAACGTTAGTTAAGCAAGAATATCGTATTTTTAAAAAAATCTAATGATAGGATTTTCCAGAAAATTGAAAAAACCGAAAAATGTCAAGAGTAAAGTGCCATTTTCTGACATTAGATTTCGTTCTAAATGCTTAATCCCTATGTAGAAACGTTAGTTAAGCAAGAATATCGTATTTTTAAAAAAATCTAATGGTAGGATTTTTCAGAAAATTGAAAAAACCGTAAAATGTCAAGAGTAAAGTGCCCTTATTTTAAACAATGTATCGTTCTAAATGCTTAATCCCTATGTAAAAAAGTTATTTAAGCAAGAATATGTTATTGAAAAAAATTAGAAAAATTTATTTTAGCCGTAAATCGAAAATAATGGGGACACCGGAGCTGTTCGAAGCGCCGAGACGCGCCGCGTACGGCCGAATGTTTTCTAAGTCCCAACGTACCGATCAAGAGTAAAGTACCATTTTCCTACATTAGATTTCGTTCTAAATGCTTAATCCCTATGTAAAAACGTTAGTTAAGCAAGAATATCGTATTTTTAAAAAAATCTAATGATAGGATTTTCCAGAAAATTGAAAAAACCGAAAAATGTCAAGAGTAAAGTGCCATTTTCTGACATTAGATTTCGTTCTAAATGCTTAATCCCTATGTAGAAACGTTAGTTAAGCAAGAATATCGTATTTTTAAAAAAATCTAATGGTAGGATTTTTCAGAAAATTGAAAAAACCGTAAAATGTCAAGAGTAAAGTGCCCTTATTTTAAACATTATATCGTTCTAAATGCTTAATCCCTATGTAAAAAAGTTATCTAAGCAAGAATATGTTATTGAATAAAATGAGAAAAATTTATTTTAGCCGTAAATCGAAAATAATGGGTCGAGCGAATCGGTCGATTGCGCCGAGACGCGCTATGATGCAACAGACGAGCGATTGGAACGCCCGAATATTTTCAAAGTCCCAACGTACCGATCAAGAGTAAAGTACCATTTTCCTACATTAGATTTCGTTCTAAATGCTTAATCCCTTTGTAAAAACGTTAGTTAAGCAAGAATATCGTATTTTTAAAAAAATCTAATGATAGGATTTTCCAGAAAATTGAAAAAACCGAAAAATGTCAAGAGTAAAGTGCCATTTTCTGACATTAGATTTCGTTCTAAATGCTTAATCCCTATGTAGAAACGTTAGTTAAGCAAGAATATCGTATTTTTAAAAAAATCTAATGGTAGGATTTTTCAGAAAATTGAAAAAACCGTAAAATGTCAAAAGTAAAGTGCCCTTATTTTAAACATTATATCGTTCTAAATGCTTAATCCCTATGTAAAAAAGTTATCTAAGCAAGAATATGTTATTGAATAAAATGAGAAAAATTTATTTTAGCCGTAAATCGAAAATAATGGGTCGAGCGAATCGGTCGATTGCGCCGAGACGCGCTATGATGCAACAGACGAGCGATTGGAACGCCCGAATATTTTCAAAGTCCCAACGTACCGATCAAGAGTAAAGTACCATTTTCCTACATTAGATTTCGTTCTAAATGCTTAATCCCTATGTAAAAACGTTAGTTAAGCAAGAATATCGTATTTTTAAACAAATCTAATGATAGGATTTTCCAGAAAATTGAAAAAACCGAAAAATGTCAAGAGTAAAGTGCTATTTTCTGACATTAGATTTCGTTCTAAATGCTTAATCCCTATGTAGAAACGTTAGTTAAGCAAGAATATCGTATTTTAAAAAAAATCTAATGATAGGATTTTCCAGAAAATTGAAAAAACCGAAAAATGTCAAGAGTAAAGTGCCCTTATTTTAAACATTATATCGTTCTAAATGCTTAATCCCTATGTAAAAAAGTTATCTAAGCAAGAATATGTTATTGAATAAAATGAGAAAAATTTATTTTAGCCGTAAATCGAAAATAATGGGTCGAGCGAATCGGTCGATTGCGCCGAGACGCGCTATGATGCAACAGACGAGCGATTGGAACGCCCGAATATTTTCAAAGTCCCAACGTACCGATCAAGAGTAAAGTACCATTTTCCTACATTAGATTTCGTTCTAAATGCTTAATCCCTATGTAAAAACGTTAGTTAAGCAAGAATATCGTATTTTTAAAAAAATCTAATGATAGGATTTTCCAGAAAATTGAAAAAACCGAAAAATGTCAAGAGTAAAGTGCCATTTTCTGACATTAGATTTCGTTCTAAATGCTTAATCCCTATGTAGAAACGTTAGTTAAGCAAGAATATCGTATTTTTAAAAAAATCTAATGGTAGGATTTTTCAGAAAATTGAAAAAACCGTAAAATGTCAAGAGTAAAGTGCCATTATTTTAAACAATGTATCGTTCTAAATGCTTAATCCCTATGTAAAAAAGTTATCTAAGCAAGAATATGTTATTGAATAAAATGAGAAAAATTTATTTTAGCCGTAAATCGAAAAAAAGACTGTTCGTTTCTCTGTCTCTCTCGCGCGATCGAAGTATTGATGTTTCCCGGCAAAGTAATGGGATATTAATTAAACTTTATACACGAAATTACTCGTTTTGATCCCCGCTACACAGCCGTATACTTTTTATAATTTTGTGGAATCGGGAACCTTGAAATATTTAACATAACGCGGATCGACTGTCTCTGTCTCTTTCTAGATCGGAATAATCGATGTTTCCCGGCAAACTATTGGGAGATTAATTAAACTTTATACATGAAATTACTCGTTTTGGTCCCCGCTACACAGCCGTATACTTTTTATAATTTTATGGAATCGGGAACCTTGAAATATTTAACATAACGCGGATCGACTGTCTCTGTCTCTTTCTAGATCGGAATAATCGATGTTTCCCGGCAAACTATTGGGAGATTAATTAAACTTTATACACGAAATTACTCGTTTTGATCCCCGCTACACAG
>NC_135021.1:3537500-3542500 GCF_051020955.1 Megalopta genalis | reverse complement strand
CGTGGGTAAATCGCCGCCTTCGTTCAACGTTCATTAGGCTGGGTACGGAAGACCCAGTCTTGACTCCTTGTCCGTGTAAGGAGTTTTCAAGTTTGTTTTGAGTTGGGTAGGCTGTGCTACCTACTCCAACTGTGTATAGAAGGTTATTAGGAGGGTTTTGCTTTGCCGCTTGACCGCGGCAGCGGGTGCCCGCCACCGCCCTCCGCAGTGACGGCACTCTGCCACATGTATTCACCCCCTTTCTTCTACACGTCAGCAATGATTATGCAGCGTGCTAGGGCGGCGTGTGTTGGTTATTCTTTGCCTATTGGCGTAACTAGGCGGCTGCACATGGTTGGTGCCCGTCTAGCGAAGATAGGCATGTTGCTGTTGGCGTAGCGGAGCTTCGCCAGCTACGGTAGCGGGTGTCAAGCACCTCACGCAAGCACCGCGGCCGTTCAGCTCCACAAAACCGTGATGGGGTGGGATCTGTGATGGGGAAGGATGGGACTAGGCAGGGCGGGTGCCATAGCCCTTTTTTGCCGCAAATACAGACTTGCGTTGCCCGGTCTCCGCCGCGTGGAGGCGGGGTTGGACTTTGGAGACCAGTAGATAGGGACAATTATTGCGAATCTGGCCACCGCGGAGGTGGCGCAGATATGTTTCCTCGCCATGTTGGCATACACAAAACTTTAGTACCTACCCCCCGACGGAACACCTACGAGGGGTCCGAACGTGGGTAAATCGCCGCCTTCGTTCAACGTTCATTAGGCTGGGTACGGAAGACCCAGTCTTGACTCCTTGTCCGTGTAAGGAGTTTTCAAGTTTGTTTTGAGTTGGGTAGGCTGTGCTACCTACTCCAACTGTGTATAGAAGGTTATTAGGAGGGTTTTGCTTTGCCGCTTGACCGCGGCAGCGGGTGCCCGCCACCGCCCTCCGCAGTGACGGCACTCTGCCACATGTATTCACCCCCTTTCTTCTACACGTCAGCAATGATTATGCAGCGTGCTAGGGTGGCGTGTGTTGGTTGTTCTTTGCCTATTGGCGTAACTAGGCGGCTGCACATGGTTGGTGCCCGTCTAGCGAAGATAGGCATGTTGCTGTTGGCGTAGCGGAGCTTCGCCAGCTACGGTAGCGGGTGTCAAGCACCTCACGCAAGCACCGCGGCCGTTCAGCTCCACAAAACCGTGATGGGGAGGAATCTGTGATGGGGAAGGATGGGACTAGGCAGGGCGGGTGCCATAGCCCTTTTTGCCGCAAATACAGACTTGCGTTGCCCGGTCTCCGCCGCGTGGAGGCGGGGTTGGACTTTGGAGACCAGTAGATAGGGACAGATGGGAATCTCGTTAATCCATTCATGCGCGTCACTAATTAGATGACGAGGCATTTGGCTATAACATTTGTTAGGCGAGTTGTGTTTCGCAACAATATTTCCAGTGTATTTTGCTTGCGGCCCGCTGGTAGGCATACCATTTATATGATAAATCGACGCTATTCAAAAGGCGTAGTAATTAGTGACGCGATGTAAATAAAACTAAAGAAATAAGTTTTTTTTAATGGATTAATACAACAATTTATAATAATGGATTAATATAACAAAAGAATCAATAAAACTTTTTTTTTTTTTTTTTTTTTTTTTTTTTTTTTTTTTTTTTTTTTTTTTTTTTTTTTATTATTGTAGGAATTGATTTTATTTGCGCGAGGATGTTCAGAGCGGGTCCGAGTATAACCCGTCAATGCACGCGGATGTTATGTCGCGGCCTCCTCCACACAGAGCTCATGAATTGCCGGTGGATAGATACACCCCATTGTAGGGCGGTAGTGCAAATAATTTGTTTCAGCCTGTGTGATAGACCAAACTCTCTGATTATATCATCGCCGGAATCAAGCCAACAACCACGAGCGCCAACCACGAGCGGCATTACTTCCACATGAGACACGCGGTACGTATTTTTAATCTTTTCGACTAGATCCGGTGTACTGTATTTGTCCTTTTTGATATTGTACGCATTTAACAGTGATGTCTGTTTAGTCTCGTAGGCTACTGTTGTTTCAATTACATATGCGGTATCATTGTCTATTGTTATCAAGTCTGGTACGTATCTATTTTCTTTGGTAGTAAAACGGGGAATTTGTTCTATCTTGGTTTTTGTTTTTTCGATTGCAGTTTTGATTATTTTGTTCACATTGTCATGTCTATTGATGCGTGTATAATGCGTAACCGGACATCGCTGTAATATATGGTATAAGGATTCGCGTGTCCCTGCGCAGGATGGATTGCGGCAATCAGTATCTTTCATATAGGGGGCTCCCTTGGTGGGGAGTAACCCAATCCTTAGGTTGATTGCTCCGATGTAGTCTCGACCCTTCCAGAAATTAGGTGGGTTGTATATCCACGAAGATAAACCTGGGGTCATCAGGGCGAGACCAGAGCCTAGCGCGGAGCGATGGAGTTGCTCGGACCAATGTTTACGAATCATTTGTTTAGATGGTGTCGCGATGCTCCCAAGGATATTGTTGAGCTTTCGCATTATATGTTGGACTATCGAAGATTCCATAACGCACTGTATCTCGCTGTCGCCACGGGCTCTCAAGCGCTCCAATCGGCGTAAGTACATAGCGGCAATGTGGATTGTAAGCGATGGAATGCCTAGTCCACCGCTGCTTAAAGGAGCATGTATATATGGAGTTGGTGTGGTAGTTGGTAAGTGTAGTATATTTTTTACAAATTTTATTATGCAATTATCTATGTACTTTAATTTTTTTTTTTTTTTTTTTTTTTTTTTTTTTTTTTTGTTTATGTCCATTGTTTGCAGACTATGGTGAAGACGAGGAATGAGGTACCTGTGCAGTATGTTCAGTTTCTGCCATGGTTTTAAAGGACTAGTTTTAAGATTTTTGAGCATGCCTTCAAGCTTTGATGGAGATGGAGAGATAGCACCGCGGTATCTATATACATGGCCGAGGTATTTAAATTGTGACGCGACACCCAATGTTGGGATCGGGCTTTTATTAATCTGCAGTTTGGGCCGCGTATCAACTACGAGCCTTTTCGTTCCAGGGACGCGTAGATTCTGTAAGATGGCGCATTTAGATGGGTTCACTTGCAGCCCGTGTTTGTGGAAGAATTTCTCGACGATCCGGATATTACTTCGCATCGCACTGGGAGTGGGAGCCACCATCACGATGTCATCGGCAAAAGCTAATGCCCGTATCCTGGTGCCTCCCACATCAACACCCTCACACTCATTAAGTTGTATCATGAGCTGGTCTAGCACTAAATTAAATAGGAAACCGGACATGGGATCACCCTGTTTCACGCCGCGTTTTATAGGTATAGGATTGGATCGGGATCCGTGGCATTCGAGTATTGTGGTTATGTCGTTATAATTGTTTTCGATGTATTCTATTGTATGAGCGTCTACGTTTTTTCTGATTAGTGCGTCTATTATTGAAATGATGTTAACAGAGTCAAATGCTTTAGCTAAATCTATAGATAGTATAGTGAAAGGTTTCGATTTTTCGCGGCTTAATTTAATTAGTGTTTGTAGGATGGTACTATTAGCCATTATCCCGTCGGTTCTCGTGAAGCCTCTTTGCGTGTGAAACAGAGGTATTTCATTCTCAAGGCGCGACACGATGATTTTATTTAGTAGGCGCAGTATATGACTTGAGATGGTTATGGGCCGCCATTGTTTTGGGTCCATCAAGTCGCCGGATTTAGGTAACAGTGTTGTTCTGTTCGATCTTAGCACAGAGGGTAACGTCTTCATTCCCCATACAATATTCAATAGTGCACACAGCTCCTTGCGTGGCATTTGCCTAAGAGTCGATCGATCAATTCCGTCGGTGCCTGGAGCGGATTGTTTCATCCTGGTAAGTTGCTCGTGTATCTCGGTCGGTGATATCGGATTTGAAAGGTTGATATTACTATTGGTATCTGTTTTTCGCTTCTGAGGTTTCCATTCGACATCCTTGTGTTCAAATAGTTTAGAATAATATTCTTCAAATGATTCTATCGTCGGAGATTCTGTAATGTTGAGTGGGTTTCCGGTAATTATATGCTCAGCCAGTTGGGTTGGGTTTTTGTTATAGAGTTTTTGGAATCTGGCGTAATCAGTCGCTATCCTTTTAGCGCGGTTGCCTTTTCTTTTATTACTTTCATTGCATTTATTGCTATGCTTGTTCTTTTTACTGTTATTTTTATTCTTGTTTTCGTTCTGATAGTTATTTAATTTATTTTTATTATTTTTATCGTCTATTGTATTTATAACTCTGTTGTTGCTTGTATTGTTTTTATTGTATTTATTATTTTTATTTTGTTTATTGCTTTTATTATATTTATTTTTCTTGTTACTAGTTTTATGGGTTTTATCTACTGAGTTACTATTTTCATTGTATTCGTCGGTTTCATCAGCGAGCGAAGCAACATATGATGTTAAGTTTTCTATGTATTGGTCCATCATTAACATGGTGTCTTCAGAAGGTGTGTTAGACAGGGCATTTTCAATAATTTCTGCCATGTGATGGCCTACTTGTACTTTAAGATCAGCCAGGATGTTGCGTATATCATCAGGTATAATTGTACTGTGCGGAGATGATGTCGCTTCGCGTGTGTCGATGTCTCCGCGCGCGCGAGGATCGTCACATCTGGTTAGCAGCACCCGCGGCACCAACGGGCAGGTACTCAAGATATTGGTCTGGCCCACCTCGTCGAGGGCTTCACTGAGGTATGATTTGTATTTTTCTTTTTGTCTTAATTTTTTAATACCGTCAAAAGAGCGGCCGGATTTTTCTGATAGAATTTTAATTATTTCTTTTCCTAATAACTTTGCATTTTTAGTAATATCTATTTCATCGTGGGCTATTGCTCTGATCTCATCATCGGTATATTGAGCCCTCGAAGAAGCGAGGCGTTTATTGTGGAGATCGAGATCGGCGGTATTGTAGTTCTCGATGTGAGTCCTCCGTTGATGCTGGCGTAATCCGGCGTATGTCTCATACGTATTTTTACAGGTCTC
>NC_135021.1:3520000-3530000 GCF_051020955.1 Megalopta genalis | reverse complement strand
CGTCGCCGGTGCTATAAGACCATGCGATCAGCACAAAGTTATTCAGAGTCACCAAAGCAAACGATGGACGAGTGTAAACACCCGCCACCGATTGGTTTTGATCTAATAAAAGCGTTCCTACCATCTCTGGTCGGAACTCTGTTTTGCATGTATTAGCTCTAGAATTACCACAGTTATCCAAGTAAATTTTAGTACGATCTAAGAAACCATAACTGATTTAATGAGCCATTCGCGGTTTCACCTTAATACGGCATGTACTGAGACATGCATGGCTTAATCTTTGAGACAAGCATATGACTACTGGCAGGATCAACCAGGGAACTATACAATATGTATATATAAAATGGACAAAATTTAAATCCTTTTCCATCGTCGCCTGTTTCATATATATATGTCAGGTCGACACACCATTTTTCTCTTTCAAATATGTACAAGTTTTGCCACATTCCGCGCTTGTAACATATCTTCTTTAACGCTCAATTTCTTTCATTTTTCTACCATACAGATATTTTACCGTACGCCCAAAAACGTACGTATTATATTTTTGTTCTATCATAAAATCACATTTTTCTACGTACGCCAGCTTCGTACGTTTCTATCTTTGCCTTCATAAAATCACAAGATAATTTTATCTTCAAGAGTCTCGCTATTAACATCTTGTAAGATAAATGTACGTCCCAGCTAAAACGTACAAATACTTCAAGTTAAGTAATAATATATCATCGCTATTGACAAATTTTTAAGATCCAAGACACAGTTCTCTCTATATGTTTTAATATTTTTTATGTACTCAAATATATTCAAAGGAAAAAGTACATGGGTGATGCCATAGTCGTGGAAGCGCGTACGCTCACGCTGATCTTCTGACCGCCGGAAGCACGAAACCTCTGATCTGGGCAAAATCGGCAAGCCGAGGAAGAACGGACAGGACACATGCTGGACTGGCGAGAAAGCGTGTTCTTCCGCTCGCGCTAGGCATTTCGATTTCTGACACCTCTTGATTTAAAAAATCAGTTTTTTGATAGTTTTCTCTCTCCACTGGGCTATTCATTTTAGCCACAGTTTTCAATTGGTACGATTTGCTTCCAAATCTTACAGATGCATTTTAAAAAATTTTTCCATCGCTCGGACAGAAGAGTCGATTGCTCAGTGAGTACGAGTATACATACAAAGTGCATACGGGTAACCAACCCCGTAGGGCTTGCCACATATGGGCCATTCGGTCAAAGACACCGACCCGTGGCCACGCTGTGTGGAGAAAAGTCCGTAACGTAAACGGCACGAAACAGTCAGGACCGAAGCCCCGAAGGAGCTCTGAGACAGCTTCTCGACCGAGATCGTAGAATTGGCCCAAAACCCGCTCTGCTCCGTCCGCCTCGCACGGACCGTGTATCTCTTATAGATACCGAACGGCCGGCAAGGACGCCGGCGCCGCCGGCCGAATAGCACGCGCGCTTATGAGTGTAAACCGCCGCGGCAACAGACCGCCCGGCCGTGCTGTTGTAACATAGCGCGTGAACGAACGAAAAAAATTTTTATAGTAAACATTAAAATAAATTACACTACCGTAAACTAGACAAAAAATTACACATTTTTTCCCAATATGAAAATTTTCACAAACTTTTTAAAGTCCCATCGCATCGAGTAAACTTTTTTAATAACGCGTCCGCACGATTCTAAATGCTTAATCCATATGTGAAATCGTTCACTGATCACGAATATCGTATTTAAAAAAATTACAAAAATTTATTTTTCAAAATAATCAAAAAAAACCGAAAAATCACAAGAGTAAAGTACCATTATTTTAAACAACATGTCGTTCTAAATGCTTAATCCCTATGTAAAAAAGTTATTTAAGCAAGAATATGTAATTGAAAAAAATTAGAAAAATTTATTTTAGCCGTAAATCGAAAATAATGGGGACACCGGAGCTGTTCGAAGCGCCGAGACGCGCCGCGTACGGCCGAATATTTTCTAAGTCCCAACGTACCGATCAAGAGTAAAGTACCATTTTCCTACATTAGATTTCGTTCTAAATGCTTAATCCCTATGTAAAAACGTTAGTTAAGCAAGAATATCGTATTTTTAAACAAATCTAATGATAGGATTTTCCAGAAAATTGAAAAAACCGAAAAATGTCAAGAGTAAAGTGCCATTTTCTGACATTAGATTTCGTTCTAAATGCTTAATCCCTATGTAGAAACGTTAGTTAAGCAAGAATATCGTATTTTTAAAAAAATCTAATGATAGGATTTTTCAGAAAATTGAAAAAACCGTAAAATGTCAAGAGTAAAGTGCCCTTATTTTAAACAATGTATCGTTCTAAATGCTTAATCCCTATGTAAAAAAGTTATTTAAGCAAGAATATGTTATTGAAAAAAATTAGAAAAATTTATTTTAGCCGTAAATCGAAAATAATGGGGACACCGGAGCTGTTCGAAGCGCCGAGACGCGCCGCGTACGGCCGAATATTTTCTAAGTCCCAACGTACCGATCAAGAGTAAAGTACCATTTTCCTACATTAGATTTCGTTCTAAATGCTTAATCCCTATGTAAAAACGTTAGTTAAGCAAGAATATCGTATTTTTAAAAAAATCTAATGATAGGATTTTCCAGAAAATTGAAAAAACCGAAAAATGTCAAGAGTAAAGTGCCATTTTCTGACATTAGATTTCGTTCTAAATGCTTAATCCCTATGTAGAAACGTTAGTTAAGCAAGAATATCGTATTTTTAAAAAAATCTAATGATAGGATTTTTCGGAAAATTGAAAAAACCGTAAAATGTCAAGAGTAAAGTGCCCTTATTTTAAACAATGTATCGTTCTAAATGCTTAATCCCTATGTAAAAAAGTTATTTAAGCAAGAATATGTTATTGAAAAAAATTAGAAAAATTTATTTTAGCCGTAAATCGAAAATAATGGGGACACCGGAGCTGTTCGAAGCGCCGAGACGCGCCGCGTACGGCCGAATATTTTCTAAGTCCCAACGTACCGATCAAGAGTAAAGTACCATTTTCCTACATTAGATTTCGTTCTAAATGCTTAATCCCTATGTAAAAACGTTAGTTAAGCAAGAATATCGTATTTTTAAAAAAATCTAATGATAGGATTTTCCAGAAAATTGAAAAAACCGAAAAATGTCAAGAGTAAAGTGCCATTTTCTGACATTAGATTTCGTTCTAAATGCTTAATCCCTATGTAGAAACGTTAGTTAAGCAAGAATATCGTATTTTTAAAAAAATCTAATGATAGGATTTTTCGGAAAATTGAAAAAACCGTAAAATGTCAAGAGTAAAGTGCCCTTATTTTAAACAATGTATCGTTCTAAATGCTTAATCCCTATGTAAAAAAGTTATTTAAGCAAGAATATGTTATTGAAAAAAATTAGAAAAATTTATTTTAGCCGTAAATCGAAAATAATGGGGACACCGGAGCTGTTCGAAGCGCCGAGACGCGCCGCGTACGGCCGAATATTTTCTAAGTCCCAACGTACCGATCAAGAGTAAAGTACCATTTTCCTACATTAGATTTCGTTCTAAATGCTTAATCCCTATGTAAAAACGTTAGTTAAGCAAGAATATCGTATTTTTAAACAAATCTAATGATAGGATTTTCCAGAAAATTGAAAAAACCGAAAAATGTCAAGAGTAAAGTGCCATTTTCTGACATTAGATTTCGTTCTAAATGCTTAATCCCTATGTAGAAACGTTAGTTAAGCAAGAATATCGTATTTTTAAAAAAATCTAATGATAGGATTTTTCAGAAAATTGAAAAAACCGTAAAATGTCAAGAGTAAAGTGCCCTTATTTTAAACAATGTATCGTTCTAAATGCTTAATCCCTATGTAAAAAAGTTATTTAAGCAAGAATATGTTATTGAAAAAAATTAGAAAAATTTATTTTAGCCGTAAATCGAAAATAATGGGGACACCGGAGCTGTTCGAAGCGCCGAGACGCGCCGCGTACGGCCGAATATTTTCTAAGTCCCAACGTACCGATCAAGAGTAAAGTACCATTTTCCTACATTAGATTTCGTTCTAAATGCTTAATCCCTATGTAAAAACGTTAGTTAAGCAAGAATATCGTATTTTTAAAAAAATCTAATGATAGGATTTTCCAGAAAATTGAAAAAACCGAAAAATGTCAAGAGTAAAGTGCCATTTTCTGACATTAGATTTCGTTCTAAATGCTTAATCCCTATGTAGAAACGTTAGTTAAGCAAGAATATCGTATTTTTAAAAAAATCTAATGGTAGGATTTTTCAGAAAATTGAAAAAACCGTAAAATGTCAAGAGTAAAGTGCCCTTATTTTAAACATTATATCGTTCTAAATGCTTAATCCCTATGTAAAAAAGTTATCTAAGCAAGAATATGTTATTGAATAAAATGAGAAAAATTTATTTTAGCCGTAAATCGAAAATAATGGGTCGAGCGAATCGGTCGATTGCGCCGAGACGCGCTATGATGCAACAGACGAGCGATTGGAACGCCCGAATATTTTCAAAGTCCCAACGTACCGATCAAGAGTAAAGTACCATTTTCCTACATTAGATTTCGTTCTAAATGCTTAATCCCTATGTAAAAACGTTAGTTAAGCAAGAATATCGTATTTTTAAACAAATCTAATGATAGGATTTTCCAGAAAATTGAAAAAACCGAAAAATGTCAAGAGTAAAGTGCTATTTTCTGACATTAGATTTCGTTCTAAATGCTTAATCCCTATGTAGAAACGTTAGTTAAGCAAGAATATCGTATTTTAAAAAAAATCTAATGATAGGATTTTCCAGAAAATTGAAAAAACCGAAAAATGTCAAGAGTAAAGTGCCCTTATTTTAAACATTATATCGTTCTAAATGCTTAATCCCTATGTAAAAAAGTTATCTAAGCAAGAATATGTTATTGAATAAAATGAGAAAAATTTATTTTAGCCGTAAATCGAAAATAATGGGTCGAGCGAATCGGTCGATTGCGCCGAGACGCGCTATGATGCAACAGACGAGCGATTGGAACGCCCGAATATTTTCAAAGTCCCAACGTACCGATCAAGAGTAAAGTACCATTTTCCTACATTAGATTTCGTTCTAAATGCTTAATCCCTTTGTAAAAACGTTAGTTAAGCAAGAATATCGTATTTTTAAAAAAATCTAATGATAGGATTTTCCAGAAAATTGAAAAAACCGAAAAATGTCAAGAGTAAAGTGCCATTTTCTGACATTAGATTTCGTTCTAAATGCTTAATCCCTATGTAGAAACGTTAGTTAAGCAAGAATATCGTATTTTTAAAAAAATCTAATGGTAGGATTTTTCAGAAAATTGAAAAAACCGTAAAATGTCAAGAGTAAAGTGCCCTTATTTTAAACATTATATCGTTCTAAATGCTTAATCCCTATGTAAAAAAGTTATCTAAGCAAGAATATGTTATTGAATAAAATGAGAAAAATTTATTTTAGCCGTAAATCGAAAATAATGGGTCGAGCGAATCGGTCGATTGCGCCGAGACGCGCTATGATGCAACAGACGAGCGATTGGAACGCCCGAATATTTTCAAAGTCCCAACGTACCGATCAAGAGTAAAGTACCATTTTCCTACATTAGATTTCGTTCTAAATGCTTAATCCCTTTGTAAAAACGTTAGTTAAGCAAGAATATCGTATTTTTAAAAAAATCTAATGATAGGATTTTCCAGAAAATTGAAAAAACCGAAAAATGTCAAGAGTAAAGTGCCATTTTCTGACATTAGATTTCGTTCTAAATGCTTAATCCCTATGTAGAAACGTTAGTTAAGCAAGAATATCGTATTTTTAAAAAAATCTAATGGTAGGATTTTTCAGAAAATTGAAAAAACCGTAAAATGTCAAGAGTAAAGTGCCCTTATTTTAAACATTATATCGTTCTAAATGCTTAATCCCTATGTAAAAAAGTTATCTAAGCAAGAATATGTTATTGAATAAAATGAGAAAAATTTATTTTAGCCGTAAATCGAAAATAATGGATCGAGCGAATCGGTCGATTGCGCCGAGACGCGCTATGATGCAACAGACGAGCGATTGGAACGCCCGAATATTTTCAAAGTCCCAACGTACCGATCAAGAGTAAAGTACCATTTTCCTACATTAGATTTCGTTCTAAATGCTTAATCCCTATGTAAAACGTTAGTTAAGCAAGAATATCGTATTTTAAAAAAAATCTAATGATAGGATTTTCCAGAAAATTGAAAAAACCGAAAAATGTCAAGAGTAAAGTGCCATTTTCTGACATTAGATTTCGTTCTAAATGCTTAATCCCTATGTAGAAACGTTAGTTAAGCAAGAATATCGTATTTTTTTTTTTTTTTTTAAAAAATCTAATGATAGGATTTTTCAGAAAATTGAAAAAACCGTAAAATGTCAAGAGTAAAGTGCCCTTATTTTAAACAATGTATCGTTCTAAATGCTTAATCCCTATGTAAAAAAGTTATTTAAGCAAGAATATGTTATTGAAAAAAATTAGAAAAATTTATTTTAGCCGTAAATCGAAAATAATGGGGACACCGGAGCTGTTCGAAGCGCCGAGACGCGCCGCGTACGGCCGAATATTTTCTAAGTCCCAACGTACCGATCAAGAGTAAAGTACCATTTTCCTACATTAGATTTCGTCCTAAATGCTTAATCCCTATGTAAAAACGTTAGTTAAGCAAGAATATCGTATTTTTAAAAAAATCTAATGATAGCATTTTCCAGAAAATTGAAAAAACCGAAAAATGTCAAGAGTAAAGTGCCATTTTCTGACATTAGATTTCGTTCTAAATGCTTAATCCCTATGTAGAAACGTTAGTTAAGCAAGAATATCGTATTTTTAAAAAAATCTAATGGTAGGATTTTTCAGAAAATTGAAAAAACCGTAAAATGTCAAGAGTAAAGTGCCCTTATTTTAAACATTATATCGTTCTAAATGCTTAATCCCTATGTAAAAAAGTTATCTAAGCAAGAATATGTTATTGAATAAAATGAGAAAAATTTATTTTAGCCGTAAATCGAAAATAATGGGGACACCGGAGCTGTTCGAAGCGCCGAGACGCGCCGCGTACGGCCGAATATTTTCTAAGTCCCAACGTACCGATCAAGAGTAAAGTACCATTTTCCTACATTAGATTTCGTTCTAAATGCTTAATCCCTATGTAAAAACGTTAGTTAAGCAAGAATATCGTATTTTTAAAAAAATCTAATGATAGCATTTTCCAGAAAATTGAAAAAACCGAAAAATGTCAAGAGTAAAGTGCCATTTTCTGACATTAGATTTCGTTCTAAATGCTTAATCCCTATGTAGAAACGTTAGTTAAGCAAGAATATCGTATTTTTAAAAAAATCTAATGGTAGGATTTTTCAGAAAATTGAAAAAACCGTAAAATGTCAAGAGTAAAGTGCCCTTATTTTAAACATTATATCGTTCTAAATGCTTAATCCCTATGTAAAAAAGTTATCTAAGCAAGAATATGTTATTGAATAAAATGAGAAAAATTTATTTTAGCCGTAAATCGAAAATAATGGGTCGAGCGAATCGGTCGATTGCGCCGAGACGCGCTATGATGCAACAGACGAGCGATTGGAACGCCCGAATATTTTCAAAGTCCCAACGTACCGATCAAGAGTAAAGTACCATTTTCCTACATTAGATTTCGTTCTAAATGCTTAATCCCTATGTAAAAAAGTTATCTAAGCAAGAATATGTTATTGAATAAAATGAGAAAAATTTATTTTAGCCGTAAATCGAAAAAAAGACTGTTCGTTTCTCTGTCTCTCTCGCGCGATCGAAGTATTGATGTTTCCCGGCAAAGTAATGGGATATTAATTAAACTTTATACATGATATTACTCGTTTTGGTCCCCGCTACACAGCCGTATACTTTTTATAATTTTATGGAATCGGGAACCTTGAAATATTTAACATAACGCGGATCGACTGTCTCTGTCTCTTTCTAGATCGGAATAATCGATGTTTCCCGGCAAACTATTGGGAGATTAATTAAACTTTATACACGAAATTACTCGTTTTGATCCCCGCTACACAGCCGTATACTTTTTATAATTTTGTGGAATCGGTAACCTTGAGATATTTAACATAACGCGGATCGACTGTCTCTGTCTCTTTCTAGATCGGAATAATCGATGTTTCCCGGCAAACTATTGGGAGATTAATTAAACTTTATACACGAAATTACTCGTTTTGATCCCCGCTACACAGCCGTATACTTTTTATAATTTTGTGGAATCGGTAACCTTGAGATATTTAACATAACGCGGATCGACTGTCTCTGTCTCTTTCTAGATCGGAATTATCGATGTTTCCCGGCAAACTATTGGGAGATTATTTAAACTTTATACATGAAATTACTCGTTTTGATCCCCGCTACACAGCCGTATACTTTTTATAATTTTGTGGAATCGGGAACCTTGAAATATTTAACATAACGCGGATCGACTGTCTCTGTCTCTTTCTAGATCGGAATTATCGATGTTTCCCGGAAAACTATTCGGAGATTAATTAAACTTTATACACGAAATTACTCGTTTTGATCCCCGCTACACAGCCGTATACTTTTTATAATTTTGTGGAATCGGTAACCTTGAGATATTTAACATAACGCGGATCGACTGTCTCTGTCTCTTTCTAGATCGGAATTATCGATGTTTCCCGGCAAACTATTGGGAGATTATTTAAACTTTATACATGAAATTACTCGTTTTGATCCCCGCTACACAGCCGTATACTTTTTATAATTTTGTGGAATCGGTAACCTGGAGATATTTAACATAACGCGGATCGACTGTCTCTGTCTCTTTCTAGATCGGAATAATCGATGTTTCCCGGCAAACTATTGGGAGATTAATTAAACTTTATACATGAAATTACTCGTTTTGGTCCCCGCTACACAGCCGTATACTTTTTATAATTTTGTGGAATCGGGAACCTTGAAATATTTAACATAACGCGGATCGACTGTCTCTGTCTCTTTCTAGATCGGAATTATCGATGTTTCCCGGAAAACTATTCGGAGATTAATTAAACTTTATACACGAAATTACTCGTTTTGATCCCCGCTACACAGCCGTATACTTTTTATAATTTTGTGGAATCGGTAACCTGGAGATATTTAACATAACGCGGATCGACTGTCTCTGTCTCTTTCTAGATCGGAATAATCGATGTTTCCCGGCAAACTATTGGGAGATTAATTAAACTTTATACATGAAATTACTCGTTTTGGTCCCCGCTACACAGCCGTATACTTTTTATAATTTTGTGGAATCGGTAACCTTGAGATATTTAACATAACGCGGATCGACTGTCTCTGTCTCTTTCTAGATCGGAATTATCGATGTTTCCCGGCAAACTATTGGGAGATTATTTAAACTTTATACATGAAATTACTCGTTTTGATCCCCGCTACACAGCCGTATACTTTTTATAATTTTGTGGAATCGGTAACCTGGAGATATTTAACATAACGCGGATCGACTGTCTCTGTCTCTTTCTAGATCGGAATAATCGATGTTTCCCGGCAAACTAATGGGAGTTTAATTAAACTTTATGCATCAAATCATTCAGTTTGACTCCTGCAACACAACCAAACACTCTCTGTAATTTTCTGAACTGAAAAACCACTGAAATTGCGCTCGAAATGCGGAGCGACGGGTCGACGCGTCTGCACTGTGCGACAGCTAGTCAAAACGTCCGAACAGCGTATTGTTTTCGATCTCTTGGTATAATATTCGTATTCCTTGCTGTGTATAGCTTCCGATCGATTATTGCAATGGTCAAAGTTCCAGCGGCGTAATGCTTTCCATAAGATTACATTAATATAACCAGCGGCATATTGCTTTCTATCTTGTAATGAAAATTTTATAACCAAGTACCAACGGCGTATTGCTTTCGTTCGGATAATGGAGATTTTACAACCAAGTACCAGCGGTTTCTGTCTTATAATTAAATTATTATAATAAAATAAAGTACCAGCGGCGTGTT
>NC_135021.1:3507500-3515000 GCF_051020955.1 Megalopta genalis | reverse complement strand
GTGACGTGTCTCCGACTCGTTCGATTACTTCCACGTTACCGGTGTCCGGCGTACCTTCTACCGTGGGCTCGGTTTTCACCGAGACCGCTCGCGTGGGAGTCGCACATCTTTGCAAGATCACACGAGGATTGGCGATATTAATCACCTTCCCGGATCTTGTCTTTCTCACAGACGCGGGGGGACTGACAGCTGCATTTGCAGTTCCCGCGTCTGCGGCGACGGCTTCACTCCGAGTAGGAGCTGGACCCGTCGTCTTTGGACGCTTAGTTTTTTGTTCATTATTTTTATTCAGACCCATAATGTGTCTTGGTCTTTCATCCAGTGCGCTCCCCGGCCACCACCGACCCACACAATTTGGAACCCGCCAAAGGCTGAGTTAGGGCTACGCACCGAATATAGTCTGCTGGCTGGGTCGGTTTCCTTACCCAGCCCGCGTCCTCGCCCAGCAGAACCCACTTGCCCGAAGCGTGTGGTCGTTCCAAGCCGATTGACTGGACCAGGGCTGCTTTTCTCGTCCAGCCGCCCATCTAGCCGAAGCAGAGGCCAAAGGTACGTGTTGGGGACGTCTCACCCGCAGGAGAGGGCCCCCTCAGATCCCAGGATCCTCTTTTCCGACGACAAGGGTCGCCACGCACGGCAAACACGTGGGAGACAGCAGTCGGAGAGGCTGCCTCTTCCTCTCCACCACACTTCGTTCAGTTCGCTGCGTATTTAAGAACACGAGCTATCCAGCGGTACCTTTTTCGTGGAGGCTCAAGTGTGGCTAGGGCACGTTTGCCCCTTGCGGCCTGGGTTGCCCAGGGGATTGATTGCATCCCATGTATTCCTGAGCCCAGCGGAGTGTTGTCTAGTGGCGTGTTCCGCCCACGAAAAACGGTCTGAAAAACCGTTTAACGTAAACTGGGGAACTGATGCCACGAGTGACAACAGTTCCCCAGTCGGAAGTCATACAGCACATACAGTGCTGTACAAAGAACACGCCACAGCCCGTATGCTAAATCAGGGCCTCGCCATTATGCGAAGTACTACATGTACGACGCACTGACGGTCTCTAATGCCTTCATCGCCGATACACCCATCGACTCGGCCGATCAACCCTCCTACGCGAGGGCTAGTTCGGGGGTTATCTCCCGCCCTGGGTGGCCACAGACCGCCACCGCCAGTAGATAGGGACAGTTAGTGTTGCCGTCAAACTGTGGTCTCTGAGAGACGGGCCGTACCTAAGTCCTTGGTGGACCATACCGGCCGCTCTTGCGACTTGTGCCTGATGTTCGGGCTCTACCTTCGTTCACCATCGCATCAGGGGAAGACAGCGTGCTACTCCCACTGCCACCTCGAGTCCAACCCAATCCAGGCACTCTTACGGAGTAGTGTTAAAGTCTTTTATCTCCGCAAGAGGGGCTTCAGCCTGGCCCGAGGGGACGAACCCCGAGGGGTTCGCCCAGCATGCCGTACATCAACGGAGCTGGACGAGTCCACGCTCCGTATGCAGTTTCGTTCTATGTTCGCTTCTTAGTCTTGCTTACGGATCGTGCGAATTTTCGGAACTCCTGAAACAGCTGCTCTGACACCAGGCTGGCTTTGTCGATTGGCCACTGAAATCCTTCTCGAATCGCCGCCTGGCGTAGGTGTTCCCTGTCCTCTACGTAACGCTGACAATCGTAGAGGACGTGGTTTGGAGTTTCCTCCTCCCCACATTCGCACAACTCGTCGTCGACCAGGGCGAACGTCTTGAGCTTCGCACGGAAGTCTCCGTGTCCGCTCAAGAACTGCGCTACATCATGGTCGACTCTGATCCAGCTCGCTGAGAGACGGTCTGATACCTCGCCGAAGTATTGGAAGGTTTCCCTACCCTTCGTCGAGGACGACCATCTCTGCTGCCACATCTCTAAAGTCGCCTCCCTCAGCCTTCTGCGAACTTGGGCTTCGGTGACGACTTCGTCAGCCAATTCGGCCTGACTCACTTGATAGGTTCCATGTTGGAACCCGAGTTTCTTCCTGGCTTTGTACACGCAGCTGAACTCCGCTATCGCCAAGTCCACAGGTATCTCCCCGGCGATCACGGGGATCGCATCAGTGGAGACTGTCCTGTAGGCTTTGACGCAGCCAAGCAGAACATGCCTCTGCGCCCTGGTGAGCACTTTACTCGTCCCAGAGGTAAGGCGGTCTGCCCAGCCCGCGGCAGCATACGTGACGATTGGGACAAACAAGCCGCGGTACAAAGTACGCATCGTCCGATATCCCAATCCCCAGTTCGACTTAGCAATCCTTGCTAGCGCATTAAACGTTCGCAAGGACTTAGCATTCAAATACTCGACATGGGAATGGATACCCAGTCTAGAGTCAAAATGCACGCCAAGGTAACGCACAGAGTCCTTGACGGCAATATTCCGACCTCCTACTTTTATCACAGGTGGCCTCTCTCTGTCGAGAGTGCCTTTTAAGAATACCATCTCGGTCTTGGTCGCAGACAGCGACAATTTCTGCTGGTCGCACCAGCGAGAAATGGTGTCCACAACCAATTGGCCATTGCTTTCTAGACCCTTCCTGCTGTTCGCGAAGATCAAGACAAGAAGGTCGTCTGCATAGGCGATGGGCTCGCAAGCGAGCCCGGCGTTCGATAAGAGCTGTAGAACCTCGTCGAAGACTAAGTTCCAACAGCTCGGACCAAGAATCGATCCCTGTGGGCAGCCCTTAGTGACTTTCTTCCGCACTGCACCGCGATCAGACACCATAGTCACCACGCGGCCGTCGAAGTAGTCGACCACCAATCTAAATAGGTTTTTTGGGCAGCCTCGCTTCCTCAACGCGTTGAGTATGCTTGGCCACCAGACATTATCAAAGGCCGCAGCAATGTCGAAGAGCAGACCCACGACGTACTTTTCCTCTCGACCGGACGCAAGCTCCCTCATCTTTACCACGGCATCAGTCGTGGATCGATGCGGCCTGAATCCGTATTGCCGATCGGAGGCGTAGTCGGGGTGCAAAAACAAACTAGCTAATCGCGTAGCGATTAGCTTCTCCAAGACTTTGCCTACGACCGAAAGCAAGCATATTGGTCTGTAGGACTTTATCTCCGTTTCAGGTTTCTCGGGTCCTTTAAGGATGGTAATGATGGACCCGACTTTCCATTCCACGGGAAAGACTCCGTGTGCCAGGCATCCGTTGTAGAGTCGGAGGAGCTCGCGTGAGATCGTATTAAACGAACGTTTTAGAATCTCCGGCTCGATCCGATCTAGGCCTGGACACCTGCCGCTCTTCAGTCGGTCGACCGCCGATCTGAGCTCCGAGAGGGTGAAGGGACTGGCGTCCTCACTCTCCGGCTCGATGGCAGCTTCCCTCCTGACTCGTGCATGATCCGGGGAGTCATTCGCGGGGCTATCGTCCGGAATTAACCCCTCCAGCAGCGCGGAAGCGGTGGAGTCCCAGTCTGTGGTGTAACCCTGGGCAGTGTTACAATTTATATTCGAGATGACCGTGCTGGCTGTCATCTTCTGCCTCGTGATCTTATAAATGAGGCCCCAGGGTTCCTTGTTTCCCTGCTCGGTCACGAATGCACGCCAGCTGTGCGACCGAGCAGCTTTGATGGCGGCTTTGTAGGCCTTTCTCTGTTTAAGATACTCGGTCCTCTTGGCCGCCCTCTGCTCCTCTGAACATGCTGCGTTCTGCGAGGCTCGTCTAAGTTTGTAGACTCGCCTCTTTTGCCTCGTCAGGTCGGCCGTCCACCATGGGACGGATTTTGAATGCCACTGCTTGGTTGGCATCGAGGAGTCGCACGCTTGGACGATCAGTAGATAGGGACAGATGGGAATCTCGTTAATCCATTCATGCGCGTCACTAATTAGATGACGAGGCATTTGGCTATTTTTTTTTTTTTTTTTTTTTTTTTTTTTTTTTTCCGGGGATACGAGCCGGTGACAGGTGGCCGCATTGCCCCGTTATTACGCCTATATGGTAGGCGGCACCAATAAGTTCCCCCTTTCCGGTCCCTCACCCTATGCCCGACCGGTCGAACCGCGTAGGTGTTGGGCGGTTCGTCCGCGGCGATGTTCTGCGGTTAAACAATCCCCAGGCTGCCAATCCTCCGACCAAGACCCTCGAGGCGATCACCTTGAGGTCCCGCTGGCCCATCAATCCTGCGCTCAGTAGGCCCCTGCTTGACTTCGCGCTCCATAGTCCTCTCAGCGACAAAGTGGCAGAGAATACGCTGACATCCTCCGTGCCGTTGCTAGAAGCAACTGCACGTCGGAAGCTGGCGTTGTCAGCGTAATACTGGACCTTACGCTTATGCGCAAGATCCAGGATTGTCTGTTCGCTAACCACTTGCGCATCGAGGACCATGCAATCGCCGTCCTTGCATGCTACTAAATCTGGTTTTCTCATTCCCTCATCGGTAGGGACCTTCGGTTCGCGCGCTACCTGAAAACCCCTTTGCACTAAACCACGTGCAAGATAGTCAACTACAGCGTCGTGCCTTCTTATCCGCCCATCATGGGTGCGGTGGCACTGCTGTAGGACGTGGTTAAGGGTCTCAGGCACCGCGCAGCCAGCCCTGCAGAGCCTGTCCTGTCTTCGGCCCCTAGATGTTCGGGACCTAGTCGGAAGGGCGTTGATCCGCAACTTGCAGGAGTTGACGAAGTCTCGTCCCGACAAGAAGCGGGTCCCCTCCGCGACCCATCTGTGCTGCCCCGGGACCCTCTTCGACTCTTTCAAAGCGCTGCCATCGACACTCCCGTGAAGAGCATTCGCCCAACGGCGCGCTTCCCTCTCGGGAGTGTCGATGACCTCGCCGTGATCCATCAGGCGTTGCTGCGCCTTCTGGATCTCGAGTCGAAGATAGTCCCCTGGCAGCCCAGACGCGGCCTCAGAAGACAAGGACAGTTCCTTCAGGCGGCTAAGCCGAATCCTGGGCATACTCCACCGAAGCGAAGCAATACCCAGGCCTCCCGAACCGATGGCGGAATGGAAATAGGCCTTAGGTGTATCGGCCGGTAAATTGAGCCACTTCCTCACCGCACCACGTACCGCCACGTCACACCGATTGAGTTTCCCCAATCCCACAGACCCCAACGACGCCGCATAAAATAAGCTTGGCAACAGGAATATTCGCAGAGCGAATAGTCGCTGTTGCGGCTTAAGCGGTGCACGGGAGATCTTATCCAAATCAGCGACCAACGAGACTGACGGGTCGGAACGCAGACGACCGTCTGGAGTAAAGGGAATACCCAAATACTGCCAGGCGTCCGTCCGCTTCATCGCCACCAGCTTCCGACCACCGAGGAAGAAGTTGCCTTCATCCACGGTAGTCTTCTTCTGGTGGGGAACCGTTCCGATCGAGATGGTAAAAGACTTACCGACATTAACGGACATGCCGCATGATGCCAGGAAGCCCTCCGTACAGTCAAGCAATCGCTGCAGGCCCGTTGTCGTTGAGGCTGCGAGGATTAGGTCGTCGGCGAAGGCTGCCGACCCGATCCCCACCCCGTCGATATCCGCCCCGATGTCTTGGGGGAGGCTCCTGAGGAGTCTGTCCATCACCATGTTGAATATGCCGGGGGACATCGGGTCTCCTTGCCTCACGCCATGCATCGGATGGATGGCATGGGAGTGCCAACCACCCGACACAATGGTCGTGAGAGCATCAGAGTACACCGACCCGACATACTCAATCATGGGAGCGGGACAGCCCCTCAGCTCGAGCGTCTGTAATATCGCGGGGTGAGAAACGGTGTCGAAAGCCTTCGCGACGTCAACCGACGCAACAAAAAGCGGCTTATGGCGCGCATGGGAGTGGCGTAGCAGTAAGTCCAGCAAAAACACGTTGTCCGCACACCCGTCTGTCCTACGGAACGCTCTCTGCCTCCCATCCAATCCGATCAATCGACCCATCCGCCTAGCCAGGACCTTGTGGAATCCTCGCACAAGGGTCGAGGCGACGGTGATGGGTCGAAAATCAGACGGAGAAGAAGGCAGTCCGGTTTTAGGAATGAGCACGGTCCTGGCGTCCCTTAGGTGAATAGGGAGTCTGCGGCACCACATAATGAGGTTATAGATCCTTTGCAAAACCTCAAGGGGGGTTTTACAAAGGAGTCTCGCAGACAGACCGTCAGGACCAGGTGCTGTCTTCCTACCCGGAAGCGCCCTCCGTAGTTCATCCGGATTAACAGGAGACCACAGAGAGGAGATGGTATCCTCTCGGTTTTCACACGGAGGACAACTATCGCGCGCACCGGTCATAAGGGCCTCCCAATAGGGAACCATAACATCCTGAGGGATGCCATGGTCACCTACGGGGCCATCCCTTATGACATCCAGACAGCGCCGGGGGTCCTTACGCCATAGCTCTTGAACTATGCCGTAATTCCTCCGGCGCTGTCTGCGTCGCGAGAGCGGTTCCTCCGGTTGCGCTCGGCGGCCTCGACGCACGACACTCGCTGCTCGAGGTAGCGGAAAGATATCCGCCAGGTAAGCGGTGAGCCTTTCCAGAATATCCCCGCGGTCCTCTCTTCCGACCAGGGCACAGATTTCATCCAGGGTATTAGCCTGGAATCCATCGCACCCTAGTGGTTCAAGGCCGCGGAAATACTCTAGGAAGACCCGATCGCTATCCTGGACCTCCACCGCGAGATCGGGCGCCTCAGCCACCGGCTGCAGTGACTCCTGTTGAATGCGGCCAACGTGCTCCATAACAAGCGCTCGGTAGTCCTTGTGCTTCCGAGCGCCCTTGATGGCATCTAGCGACCTGTCAGGCAGGAACCCAATGAGCGCTTGATTGATGAAGCGCACACCCTTCATGGACAGTTCTGCCTCGCGCCGCGCCAGCAAAGACACCTCCTCTGCACTCCAACGTGCCTTTGCTGGCGCCGCGCGGTTCACATCATCTGACCAATCAGGGTGAGCGGACCTCATGTGAACGCCCCTACCGATCTTGGTAGCGAAGGATCTATCGCAGCCTGGGAATTGGCATGGGAAATCGACCGGCCGGGGAGGGGGATCCCCTGAGCTCGGTCCCGGAAGGGGGGAAATTGTTGGCCTAGGGGCGGCAGAGGCCGCCCCTCTACGTTTACCCATCCGAGGCTGTGTTATTTTAGGAGGGCCAACAAAATTTCAGGCGCGAGAGGGCTGGCAACCCCCAAGCGCCAAGTGCGCCTGAACCCCGTTAGCGTTACCCGGCGAGAACCTATGGGAGGTGGGGAAGACTTGGACGGGAGAGGCTAATGGACCTAACGAGAGGTCTATATTGCGCATCACCGTCCCTGTAACTACAACAAGAGAGTCATAGTTACTCCCGCCGTTTACCCGCGCTTTTTTGAATTTCTTCACGTTGACATTCAGAGCACTGGGCAGAAATCACATTGCGTCAACACCCGTGGGGGCCATCGCAATGCTTTGTTTTAATTAGACAGTCGGATTCCCCTAGTCCGTGCCAGTTCTGAGCTGAGCGTTGAATGGCGGCCGAAGAGGACGACCGCACCGATGGGAAACGCCACGGAAGCCTCG
>NC_135021.1:3502500-3505000 GCF_051020955.1 Megalopta genalis | reverse complement strand
GAACACTACATTTCCCAACGGCGGAACTCCGCGGGATTCAGTGCTGGGCTAATTCCTGTTCGCTCGCCGCTACTAAGGAAATCCTGGTTAGTTTCTTTTCCTCCGCTTAGTAATATGCTTAAATTCAGCGGGTAATCTCGCCTACTCTGAGGTCGTCGGAACGTGAAAAAAAATTTTTTCAGAGCTTCCCCCCCCGAAAGCATTTTGCGAAACGTGTACAGAGCAACACAAAAAAAAAAAAATAAAAAAAACACAAAAAACCCTTAAAGCAAAAAAAAAACCGTTTATCGCGCCTCACCAATATATCTTTTATAAAATTCGATATCCTCTCCAAATATAGATCTTCGAAACACTCGCAAGACGATTACAATCGGTATAACTTTAACGTCCGTCCGAAAAGTACTTTCGGGGACTAGACGACCGATTGATCTCGTGCGGTTTCGCTATTCGATCATTTGAAGAGAACAAAAAGATATATGGGGCGACCGACAAACGGTTTTCCGTAGAACCAGACTCGCGATTGCGTTGACACACACACATCATAGCCACACCAATAGAAGAGTTTTAGGACGGTAACCCGGGTGGGGTGTTCTTTACTCAGAATATGTGCAACATCGGATCTATATAGCCATCGATACAATTCGTACACAAATGTGTCGTACGAAGAGAGAGACTTTTTTTCCTCTGGCAACATAACGGTAAGAGACATCCTTCCACACTCATAGGTTCCAATCCCTGGGGCTATGATATATATATACATATAAATTCAAATTCGAAGCAACGGTCACAATTCTACTCTATATTTTTGCGGGTTATGTGTTCTTTCGTTCAATTTCTTTCATGCGTTCGTTCGATCTCTGTACACAGTCTTCACATAGGACAGACTCGTGTAGTACGCTTTCGTGGGTTAAACCCATCTCGTTTCATTTCAGGCGACGTCGGGAGCGCGTTGAAAATGTACCAGTGAAATCTCGATAGTTCTACGAATACGAATCGTCCCGAAAAAGATTTTGTCACCGCTTCGAAGCGGTGTTTCAGACGGGCGGACGTATATAAAACATATACGACACACGACACCGCCTTCCACACTCACGCTAGTTCGAACACGATTTCCATCTCTCTCGAAGACTGTTAGACGTACGTAAAATTTCTCAATATTCATAGGACCGCGACAAACGCCGACGAAGCGCCCATCATTCGCTCGTACGTATATAGGCAACAAGTGCCATCAACGCAAGCAGTTTATAAGTACGTAAACGACCCTCAGCCAGGCGTGGTCCAGGAATTGTATCCGTGGACCGCAATGTGCGTTCGAAATGTCGATGTTCATGTGTCCTGCAGTTCACACGTTGACGCGCAATTAGCTGCGTTCTTCATCGACCCACGAGCCAAGTGATCCACCGTTCAGGGTAATTTTTCCCTTTTATTCTCTCATATATATATAATGTGTATTTGCTATCCACCACATTTTTGTGTTATATTTCGGAACAAGCCGATACCCGAAGAGCTCCAACCAGCGCGCGAAGGAGATTCGGGAGTCGTCGTACGACGACATAATTGTCCCTTAAAGAACGAGATATTTCCGTCGAAACCATATATATATGTACGAGCAAATCCAAAACCACTGTTTTCTTGCAAGTTCGACGGTCGGAGCGAATAGAACATTGAAAAGCCTTCTATCAAAGAAACACAGAGAGTATATCACCTCCAAAAACGACGGGGATATGGATATTCAAACTGGACAATTATCAACCCGATACTGGATTCGAAAAGTTTCTCTCTCCTTTCGTCGTTATTTACACCGGACGGACTCACGGCCGGCTCTAGCTGGGTGTCATATATACGTCCCACGCTCATGCTGCCACTAGCGCGCAACAGAGTAGGGTGTCAATGACAACGACACAGCATTGAAACGAGCTACACAAGCCGGTCTCTCTTGATACCAATGTAAACGAGCATTAAGTTATCTTCAGACTGCCCGATATTTTCGTCCTTTGGACTTTCCCAACGATTCCTTTTTTTCTTTTTTTTTTACACACCACAGCGAAGACTTGAGGAAGCGTGATTAGCACGCTCGCATCCCTCCCTGTCCTACTACAACTGTGTGTGTGTGTGTAAAGAAAGAAAAAAGAATACATTGGCTTTCTCTCTATCGAGAAGATGGCCTACGCAACGCAGATCAAAGGCCTAATACGTGTAATATAATACGCGTCTGGCCGTGTATAAATCACGCACGAATGATCTGGTCGGGCCCAACTCTTCTCGTACGCTTATTTTTCCGTGTTGGGGCACTATCATAAAATCACATAAACCCCAACACGTGTGTGTCTTGGAAGGAAGATGGCCTACGCAACGCAGATCAAAGGCCTAATACGTGTAGTACACACGTCTGCCGTGTAAATCACGCACGAATGATCTGGTCGGGCCCAACTCTTCTCCACCACACCACATCCCAACTTTGTACATTTTTATATATTTTTGTGCGTTGGGGCACCTTCAT
>NC_135021.1:3475000-3500000 GCF_051020955.1 Megalopta genalis | reverse complement strand
TAAATGTACGTCCCAGCTAAAACGTACAAATACTTCAAGTTAAGTAATAATATATCATCGCTATTGACAAATTTTTAAGATCCAAGACACAGTTCTCTCTATATGTTTTAATATTTTTTATGTACTCAAATATATTCAAAGGAAAAAGTACATGGGTGATGCCATAGTCGTGGAAGCGCGTACGCTCACGCTGATCTTCTGACCGCCGGAAGCACGAAACCTCTGATCTGGGCAAAATCGGCAAGCCGAGGAAGAACGGACAGGACACATGCTGGACTGGCGAGAAAGCGTGTTCTTCCGCTCGCGCTAGGCATTTCGATTTCTGACACCTCTTGATTAAAAAAATCAGTTTTTTGATAGTTTTCTCTCTCCACTGGGCTATTCATTTTAGCCACAGTTTTCAATTGGTACGATTTGCTTCCAAATCTTACAGATGCATTTTAAAAAATTTTTCCATCGCTCGGACAGAAGAGTCGATTGCTCAGTGAGTACGAGTATACATACAAAGTGCATACGGGTAGCCAACCCCGTAGGGCTTGCCACATATGGGCCATTCGGTCAAAGACACCGACCCGTGGCCACGCTGTGTGGTGAAAAGTCCGTAACGTAAACGGCACGAAACAGTCAGGACCGAAGCCCCGAAGGAGCTCTGAGACAGCTTCTCGACCGAGATCGTAGAATTGGCCCAAAACCCGCTCTGCTCCGTCCGCCTCGCACGGACCGTGTATCTCTTATAGATACCGAACGGCCGGCAAGGACGCCGGCGCCGCCGGCCGAATAGCACGCGCGCTTATGAGTGTAAACCGCCGCGGAAACAGACCGCCCGGCCGTGCTGTTGTAACATAGCGCGTGAACGAACGAAAAAAAAATTTATAGTAAACATTAAAATAAATTACACTACCGTAAACTAGACAAAAAATTACACATTTTTTCCCAATATGAAAATTTTCACAAACTTTTCAAAGTCCCATCGCAATCGAGTAAACTTTTTTAATAACGCTTCCGCACGATTCTAAATGCTTAATCCATATGTGAAATCGTTCACTGATCACGAATATCGTATTTAAAAAAATTACAAAAATTTATTTTTCAAAATAATCAAAAAAAACCGAAAAATCACAAGAGTAAAGTACCATTATTTTAAACAACATGTCGTTCTAAATGCTTAATCCCTATGTAAAAAAGTTATTTAAGCAAGAATATGTAATTGAAAAAAATTAGAAAAATTTATTTTAGCCGTAAATCGAAAATAATGGGGACACCGGAGCTGTTCGAAGCGCCGAGACGCGCCGCGTCCCCCACCGTGTCCGCTACCTTGTCGTGGTGGGGGGGCTTCGTGCCCTAATGATCCTCAAGGCTGTGCCGGTGGGGATTTTATTCCCTGGCAGGTTCTACCTAGCCGGAGTGGCTTGAGGTGAGGGGCCAACTAAAGTCGGACACATACCGTAAACCTGTGGTCATGTTTTACAGGAACGGGGGTCTTGCCTTAACCGGCCGGACCGCGAGGATGACAACCTCTCTAAAAAATCCCTAGCCCCAAGCAGTGTTGCGCGTTGAAGAGGGCGTAGCTGGAGTAAGCGCCAGCTATGGTTGGTGGGTGCACCAATCGTTAGCGGACAACCCCGGGGTACCTGGCGACCCCCCGGGCGTATTAGCCTTCCCCGGGTATGGCGGCTCTACCCGGGGTGACCTCCTTTCCGACCACACTCGTGGGATCAGATATGGATTCTTTTTCAAATACAACCGGGGAGGGGGGAAACGAGCGTGAGGTGGAGGTGCGCGGGCCTATCGTGCGCCTCAAAAGATGTACAGAGCCGGTGTCGCGGAGGCATTCTGCAACACGCGGCGCAAAGAGGCCTGCGGAGGGCCTTGGCGACTGCGACGGGGGGGAGGAGTCGGACTTCTCCGTCTCCTCCCACCACTCGTCGCAGAGCGTCCCGGGCACCTCCACGAGGAAACGGGGCCGGCCACCGACGACCGGGCAATACGTTGGCCTCCAAGAGGCCAAACGCAAACAGGCTGAGGCTGAAAGAAGCCTCATAGCGGGCATTTTCGACCCGGTTGCCCCGGGACCGAGGCCCGCGAGTTCGAGCGACCCGCTTCCGGACGAGGTCGAGGTCGCTGCGGATTTCCGGGGCCGCCCGACGCGGGACGTTGCGGCCGCGGTAATGGAGTGCCTGGGCGATGTGGCCAGGATATCCAATGCCGCGACGGGGCTGAAGGCCAGTGCGGTGCGGTCCCTCCGGACGGCGGCCCTGAGCAGCCGGGTGGGCGTTGCGGAGCTGGCAGTTCGGTCGGCTCCCAGCGCCACCCGGCTGTTGGAGGCCGAGAACGCTCAATTGCGAGAGCAATTGGCGGAGTTGCGGGCGGAGGTCGCCCGACTCCGTCAAGCGGTGGAGGCGGGGCCGGCTGTTGCCGGGATGGCTCCGCCGCTGCCCCCTGATGGGGGCAAGGGGTTGCTGCCGGTTATCAGCGCTCGGGGGCCCCAGTCCCCTGGGCGAGGAGGGTCCTCGCCCCCACCCGCGGCTGTGCCAGCCGACTTGCTGGCACAGATCGGCTCCCTTATCGACGCCAAATTGGCATCGTTCAGAAGGGAGCTGGTCCCGCGGGTGCGAGGCCCGCGATCGGCGGCACCCGTGCCGCCCGCCCCACCCCTGCCGATGGACAGGAGGGGGGGAAAGAAAAAAAAAAAAAAAAGGGTGGCAGTGGGGGAGAGACTGTGGTCGCTAAGGCGACACAAATGCAGCCCGCCCCCACTGTTGCGCCGCCCTCCACCACACCTCCAACTGAGGTGTGGTCAAAGGTAGTTGGCCGGAAGGCCAAAAGGGCGGCTGCCGCAGATAATCCTGCGGCAGCTGCCAAGGCTGCTTTGACCGAGAGGGCGGCGAAGCGGGTGGCACCGGCTGCTCCCAAAAGGGCTCCCCTGCCGCCACGTCCGCCCCGCACGGCTGCCGTTACTCTAACGGTACCGGCCGGCGGGGCGATGAGTTACGCTGAGGCGATGGCCACTGCCAGTTCCAAAATAGACCTGGCAGAACTTGGCATCGCCTCGCTGAAGCCCAGGAGAGCGGTGACGGGGGCAATAATTTTAGAGGTCCCCGGAGCTGATGGAGCAGCCAAGGCCACTGCCCTGGCCTCTAAGATGGCTGACGCGCTGGCAGGGACCGGCGTGAAGGTCGCGCGCCCAATCAAAAAGGCCGACCTTAGGGTGCGCGGCCTGGTCGACTCGACCACGCCGGTGGAGGTCGCCGCAGCTGTCGCCCGTGTGGGAGGGTGCGACCGGGGGGATGTGAAGACCGGCGAAATCCGGTCTTCCCCCTCTGGTTTGGGCACCCTCTGGGTCCAGTGCCCTGCTGCGGCCGCGCGCAAAGTTGCGGTCGCTGGCAAATTGACAGTGGGCTGGACCCAGGCGACGGTGGAGGCCCTCAGCGCCCGCCCCTTGCAGTGCTACCGCTGCTTTGGCTTAGGCCACACGAGGCAGCGGTGCACTGCGGCCGAGGATCGGTCCGGCTGCTGTTTTGGGTGCGGCAGTCAGGACCACAAGGTGGCTGGCTGCACTGAACAGCCAAAGTGCCCGCTTTGCGCGGGTGCTGGCAAGCCGGCCGGCCACCGCCTCGGCAGCCGGGCGTGCCCTGCCAGCGCGAGACGCGGCAGAGGGAGCAGGGGGAGGAGGACCACGACGGCCAAGGCGGCAGCCGCCGTGGCAGCCACTAATACGAGGGATCCGGCACCCAAGGATGCCACCGTCGCGCCCGCGGGGCGGTTGGGGCTGATAAAACCCCAGACGCCACCGCTCCCGCGGCGGCGATGGAGATTGAGGTGCCGGAGTAATGGGGCCTATTGGCCCTATTATTCAGGCCAACCTGAACCGCTCGGTCAGGGCACAAGACCTTTTTGTGCAATTCCTGGCCGAGCGGGGTGCCGGGTTGGCCGTAGCGGCGGAGCCGTACCGGGTCCCCGACCATCCACATTGGATGGGGGACTTGGACGGCTCCGTCGTTATAATATGGGCAGGCCGGCCGGGGTCCCCGGCGTGCTCCGTTATCGAGCGCGGCCGGGGATACCTGGCCGTTGACTGGGGCGGCACCGTGGTTGTGGCGATCTACGCACCTCCGAGGTGGTCCCTCGTGGAGTATGAACAGTATCTGGACGTGGTGGGGAGATGCGTCTCTCGCTGCCAGCCGCGTCCGGTGCTGGTCCTGGGGGACTTCAACGCCAAGTCTTCAGCTTGGGGTTCCCCCAGGACGGACCCGAGGGGCCGGGAGGTGCTTGATTGGGCGGCGGGACTCGGACTCTGTCTTCTAAACACGGGCTCGGTCCATACGTGCGTGCGGTATAACGGGGGGTCCATCGTTGACCTGTCATGGGCAACGCCCCCGGCCGTGCGCCGTATTACGGGGTGGAGGGTGGCGGAGGAGGTCGAGACGCTGTCCGACCACAGATACATTGTTCTCGGCCTCTCCGCCGCCCCATCGACGCCCCGACGTCGCCCCGCTGATGAGGGATCGCCTCAGCCACGGTGGGCGCTGAAGCGCCTCGACCAGGACGCTCTGATGGCGGCAGCCCACGTCGTGGCCTGGCCGGCAACACCGGCCGGGCCAGTCGACGGGACAAGGGAGGCCCATTGGTTCCGGGGCGCAATGACGTCGATTTGCGACGTCGCCATGCCCCGGGCCAGGGTCTTCCCGAGGAAGGCGGTGTACTGGTGGTCGCGCGCGATAGCGGATTTACGCACAGAGTGCGTCCGCGCGCGACGCCAGTACGCCCGCGCCCGTCGACGACGACGTTCCGACGTGGAGCTGGCTATCCAGCTGTATGGGCGATACAGGGAGAAGGTGGTCGCCCTGCAGCTGGCCATCAGGCAGGCGAAGAGCCAGGCCTGGCGCGACTTTCTCGGGTCTCTGAACCGAGATCCGTGGGGGCGCCCATACAAAATGGCGATGGGACGTTTACGTCCCTGGGCGCCCCCTCTGACGGAAAGCCTGGATCCGGGGATGCTCGGACGGGTCGTGGACGCGCTATTCCCCGTCAGCGGGGAGGCGTCCCGGCCCGTCCCTCAGCTAGAGGGACATGAGTGGTCCCCGGATCTGGAGGTCGCGCCGGAGGAAATGGCCGGGGTAGTCAAATGGCTTCGGGGCAAGAATACTGCCCCGGGGCCGGACGGTATCCCCGGCCGGGTCTGGTTGCTTGCCATGAGCGTCCTGGGCGGGAGGCTCAGAAGCCTCTTCTCCGGGCTCCTGAGGTCCGGGGTGTTCCCGGACCTCTGGAGGAGAAGTCGGATGGTCCTCTTAAAGAAGGATGGGAGGCCTGCGGATTCTCCCTCCGCGTACCGGCCCATTTGCCTCCTGGACGAGGTGGGCAAGATCTTTGAAAAGATCATTGCTGCCCGCCTCGCCAGGCACCTGTCCCGCGTTGGCCCCGATCTGGCGGACTGCCAGTTCGGCTTTCGGGAGGGGCGATCGACGGTCGACGCAATCGACCGTCTAAAGTCCCTCTCGGACAATGCCGTGGCACGGGGCGGGGTGTGTTTGGCGGTGTCGATCGACATCGTCAATGCATTTAACACCCTGCCGTGGTCCGCCATTAGGGAGGCCCTGGTTGAACACCAGGTGCCTCCCTATCTGAGGCGGGTGATCGGGGCCTACCTGCGGGACAGGTGGGTGGAATACCCGGGCCGGTACGGGACGATACGGAGGGAAGTGGACTGCGGGGTCCCACAGGGGTCCGTGTTAGGACCACTCCTGTGGGTCCTGGGATATAACGCAGTCCTGAGGGCCTCCCTGCCCGACGGTGCCACTGTCGTCTGCTATGCGGACGACACGTTAGTGGTCACCGTCGGGGACACCTTCGAGAGGACCATCCGACGAGCGGAGGTTGCGGTGGCAGCCGTCGTCGCGAAGATCCACGATCTGGGGCTGAAGATGGCCCCGGAGAAGGCCGAGGCCGTCTGGTTTGGACGGCCTCGGTCGCGGCCACCGGCCGGATCGTGGATCTGGGTTGGAGGAGCCTGCGTCGAGGTGAAGTCCGAGATCAAATATCTCGGACTGATCCTCGACAGCCACTGGAGATTCGGGGCGCATTTCGGCCGCCTCGTCCCCCGAGTTGAGAGGGCGGCGGCCTCGCTCGGCCGCCTGTTGCCCAATCTCGGGGGACCGGATAACATGGTGCGTCGCCTATACCTGGGCGTGGTGCGGTCCATGGCCTTGTACGGCGCCCCGATCTGGGGGCCGTCCGCGAGGGCAAGCCGGCGCATCACTTTGTTGTTGCGCCGGCTTCAGAGGCAAATGGCCCTTCGCCTCATACGGGGTTACCGCACCGCGTCTACCGTGGCGGCGCTTGCTCTGGCGGGAGAAATTCCCTTCGAGCTGCAGGCGGCGATGCGCGCCTATGTCTATAGGCGCATATGCATCGCTGGCCGGGCTCGGGGGGAACCGCCGGAGCAGGAGGCGGTCGACGGCTTCGAACTCCAGGCCCGGGGACTAGCGCTCGCCAGATGGCATGCGGAGCTTTGTTCCCATGCCGGCGAGCGCGTCCCTGGGGCTCTCCTGCCACACTTCACCTCGTGGCGGGAGAGGCGGTTTGGCAGGCTCACCTACCGTGCGACGCAGGTGTTCACCGGGCATGGCTGCTTCGGTGTGTACCTGTGTCGCATCGGTCGGGAAGCGACGACGGTGTGCCACCACTGTGGCGCGGAGGAGGACTCGGCGCAGCATACACTGGAGGTATGCCCCGCCTTTTCAGTGCTGCGCCGAGTCCTAAGACGGGAAGTTGGTCGCGACCTCGCTCTCTCCAGCTTAGTTGGGGCCATGCTGGAGAGCCCAAGAAAATGGGCGGCAGCCATCGCCTTCTGCGAAGAGGTGATGCTGCAGAAGGAGGCTGCCGAGCGGGGTCGCCGTGAGCGGGGGGTGCGGCGTGTGCGCCCACGCCTAGAGCCCCCCTCCCCGAGCAGATGAGAATAGGCGGGCGGCGGGTGTACCAGATTACTGGTTTAATTGCCCGCCGCCCGCCACCACCCCCCCAACTGAAGCTGTCCTCCCCATATTGGGAGGACGAGGCGGTGTGGGGTGCGGTCCCCCGCACCGCCGAAGCAAGATGATTCATGGGGGGAGTATAAATCTCCCCCCCGGGACGCGGCCGGCCACCGCCATTCCATCCTGGTGGCCGGCCAGGCGAGGGGGAGCCGCGGTTGTGTTCTGTAAGAGTTCCCGTGGCTCCCCCGCTACTCGCCAGCGCCCTAGGCCGCCGTGGGGGTTTTAGCGGGTCAAAACCCGCACTACCCCCGCCCCGCCCCTCGGGCGGGACGGGGGTGTCTGACCAGCAGATTTCCCTCACGTTAAACAAAAAAAAAAAAAAAAAAAAGACGCGCTATGATGCAACAGACGAGCGATTGGAACGCCCGAATATTTTCAAAGTCCCAACGTACCGATCAAGAGTAAAGTACCATTTTCCTACATTAGATTTCGTTCTAAATGCTTAATCCCTATGTAGAAACGTTAGTTAAGCAAGAATATCGTATTTTTAAAAAAATCTAATGATAGGATTTTCCAGAAAATTGAAAAAACCGAAAAATGTCAAGAGTAAAGTGCCATTTTCTGACATTAGATTTCGTTCTAAATGCTTAATCCCTATGTAGAAACGTTAGTTAAGCAAGAATATCGTATTTTTAAAAAAATCTAATGATAGGATTTTTCAGAAAATTGAAAAAACCGTAAAATGTCAAGAGTAAAGTGCCCTTATTTTAAACAATGTATCGTTCTAAATGCTTAATCCCTATGTAAAAAAGTTATCTAAGCAAGAATATGTTATTGAATAAAATGAGAAAAATTTATTTTAGCCGTAAATCGAAAATAATGGGTCGAGCGAATCGGTCGATTGCGCCGAGACGCGCTATGATGCAACAGACGGGCGATTGGAACGCCCGAATATTTTCTAAGTCCCAACGTACCGATCAAGAGTAAAGTACCATTTTCCTACATTAGATTTCGTTCTAAATGCTTAATCCCTATGTAGAAACGTTAGTTAAGCAAGAATATCGTATTTTTAAAAAAATCTAATGATAGGATTTTCCAGAAAATTGAAAAAACCGAAAAATGTCAAGAGTAAAGTGCCATTTTCTGACATTAGATTTCGTTCTAAATGCTTAATCCCTATGTAGAAACGTTAGTTAAGCAAGAATATCGTATTTTTAAAAAAATCTAATGATAGGATTTTTCAGAAAATTGAAAAAACCGTAAAATGTCAAGAGTAAAGTGCCCTTATTTTAAACATTATATCGTTCTAAATGCTTAATCCCTATGTAAAAAAGTTATCTAAGCAAGAATATGTTATTGAATAAAATGAGAAAAATTTATTTTAGCCGTAAATCGAAAATAATGGGTCGAGCGAATCGGTCGATTGCGCCGAGACGCGCTATGATCCCCCAGTGTCCGCTACCTTGTCGTGGTGGGGGGGCTTCGTGCCCCAATGATCCTCAAGGCTGTGCCGGCGGGGATTTTATTCCCTGGCAGGTTCTACCTAGCCGGAGTGGCTTGAGGTGAGGGGCCAACTAAAGTCGGACACATACCGTAAACCTGTGGTCATGTTTGGCGGTGGCGGTCTGTGGCCACCCAGGGTTGAGAGGCGACCCCCGAACTAGTCCTCGCGAAGGTTGTTGCTACTACCGAGTCGATGGATGCGTCGACGATGAAGGCATTTTAGACCGTCAGTGCGTCGTACATGTAGTACTTCGCATAATGGCGAGGCCCGAGATTAAGCATGCGGGCTGTGGCGTGTTCATGTACAGCATTGAATATGCTGTACTACTCCTTAGCGGGGGACTGTTGTCACTTGTGGCTGCAGTCCCCCGCGTCACGTTATGCGGTTTTCTGGTCTAACTGGAATGCCGCATTTTCGTTGTCTGAACACGCCACGAAGCAACACGCCGTCGGATTGAATGTTGCTGCTGAGTCGATAGGTGCATCGGCGATGAAAGCACTTGAGACCGCCAGTGCGTTGTACATGTAGTACTTCGCATAATGGCGAGGCCCTTGAACTAAGCATACGGGCTGTGGTGTGTTCATGTACAGCATTGAATATGCTGTACTACTCCCATCCGGGGGACTGTTGTCACTTGTGGCTTCAGTCCCCCGCGTTACGTTATGCGGTTTCTCTGGTCTGACTGGAATGCCGCATTTTCGTTATCTGAACACGCCACAAAGCAACACGCCGACGGAGTGAATGCTGCCGAGTTGACGGATGCATCAGATGCATCGGCGATGAGGGTATTTTGAGACCGCCAGTGCGTTGTACATGTAGTACTTCGCATAATGGCGAGGCCCTTGAACTAAGCATACGGGCTGTGGCGTGTTCATGTACAGCATTGAATATGCTGTACTACTCCCTACCGGGGGACTGTTGTCACTTGTGGCTGCAGTCCCCCGCGTCACGTTATGCGGTTTTTCTGGTCTGACCGGAATGCCGCATTTTCGTTGTCTGAGCGCGCCACGTAGCAACATGCCGCTGGATCTAGAAATCGGGATGCAACCAATCACCTGGGCAACCCAGGCCGCAAGGGGCAAACGTGCCCTAGCCACACTTGAGCCTCCACGAAAAAGGTACCGCTGGATAGCTCGTGTTCTCAAAACGCAGCGAACCGAACGAAGTGTGGTGGAGAGGAAGAGGCAGCCTCTCCGACTGCTGTCTCCCGCGTGTTTGCCGTGCGTGGCGACCCTTGTCGTCGGAAAAGAGGATCCTGGGATCTGAGGGGGCCCTCTGCTGCGGGTGAGACGTCCCCAACACGTACCTTTGGCCTCTGCTTCGGCTAGATGGGAGGCTGGACGAGAAAAGCAGCCCTGGTCCAGCCAATCGGCTTGGAACGACCATACGCTTCGGCGAGTGGGTTCTGACGGGCGAGGACGCGGGCTGGGTTGAGTAATCGGCCCAGTCAGCAGACTATGTCCGGTGCGTAGCCCTAACCCAGCCTGATGGCGGGTTCCAAAATGTGTGGGTCGGTGGTGGCCGGGGAGCGTACCGGATGAAAGAAAGATTCACATTATGGGATCTAAATCGAAAACACAAATTGAACGATCTAAGTCGGCGGGTCCAGCTCCTACTCGGAGTGAAGCCGTCGCCACAGACGCGGAAGCTACAGCAGCAGCTGTTAGCCCTCCTGCGTCTGCGAAAAAGACAAGGTCCGGGAAGGTGTTAAACATCGCCAATCCTCGTGTGACCTTGGAGAGATGCGTGACACCCACGCGAGCGGTCTCGGTGAAAACTGAGGCCACGGAAGAAGGCGCGCCGGACACCGGTAACGTGGGGACAGCGCCCAAGTCGGGGGACTCCCCCAGCCGCAAGGCTGGGAAGGAGAAACCCAAAAAACTCGAATCAGTCAAAGACACGCTCGTGAAGGTGCAACCGGCACCCGTGCGTGTCGAAGACCCCGAAGGTGGCGGTTGGAAAACCGTCACCAAAAAGTCGAAGCGTGCCAAGCCAGTCGCACCTACTGGCAAGGCCGCAGCAAACCAGGCCAGGAAATCGAAGGGGACGGTTTCCGGGCACAAGGTACGGCCTCTCGATCTCGTGAGAGACGAAGCCTTCAGGCGAGTATCGGAGATACGGACCTTTTGCTTTCGACCTGAGTCGAAAGTCAACAAGGAGTCCGGGTCGAAGATACTAGCAGAAGTCGGAGCACTCAACGAGTTGGTCCAGGAGCTGATTCAACGAAACAGCTTCGTCGAAGGGCAACTCGCCGCGGTCAGGGCGGACCTAAAAGCGCGTCCTGCCGTAATGAGTGCGGCGCGACCTGGGCCGTCCAAGGGAACCCTCCCGAAGACGGTCTCCAATGCCGCGCAGTTGACCTACGCCCAAGTGGCAAAGGTCAACCAGTCAGCGACTCCGGAGGCGAGAAGACCACCGACACAATACGTGGTGCGTATCTTCCCGCCAAAGGATAAAGGACAGAACAGCGATGCTACTAAGAGAGCTGTTCTGTCGATCGTAAAACCTGCGAAGGAGGCGATCCGTGTCAGATCGGTTCGACGCATCCACTCCGGTGGCATCGTCGTCGAAACCGATCGCAAGGAGGACCTAAAAGCCTTCGTAGGCAATAAGAAGCTGGCGAGTGCGGGACTGTCCGTCTCCTTGCCCAGCAAACGGGACCCCGAGGTCCTGATTTATGACATTCCGAAAGGGATGGGCAAGGAGGAAATTGCCTCCAGTCTTTGGAGGCAAAACCTCTCTGAGGCGTCCCAGAAGGATGTGCCTTCGGGTGTTCGGGTCAGTCGCATGGCTGGCAAGACCCCGGAGACAGCCAACTGGGTAGTGGCCGTCGGTCCGCAGATTCGTCGGCGGCTGGCGCAGAGAGGGGACCGGGTGTACCTTGGGTGGAGTTCCTGCCGTGTGCGGGACTTCATACAGGTCACCCGTTGCTATAAGTGCCAGCGCTTCGGGCACACTGCGAAGCGCTGTAAATTCAAAGAGGATGTCTGCGGACATTGTGCCGAAAAAGGGCACGGCTATGCGCTCTGCAGCAGGAAGAGCAAGCCTCCGGTTTGTTCCAACTGCAAAGACAGAGGGCGGCCACACGACCATAAGTCGCGAGACCCGGCCTGCGCCTCCTATCAGGAAGCGCTGGTTTTGGAGATGTCTCGCATTAGACAGGAATAATAATTTGAATCTCGAATGGATAGTACAAACGACCGGCGACGCTCGAGAGTCATACGGGTCATGCAGCATAACATGCAGCGGGCCCGAAACGTGACCGACGAAGTCCGGACTGAGATGCATAGGCGAGGGGTAGATGTGTTGCTTGCACAAGAGCCATATAGCTGGCGGGGTACTGTGCCCGGGCTAGGCTTGAGAACGAGGCTGATCACGGCAGGCGAACCGGTGATGGCTGCAATAGCGGTCAGAAACCCGGATCTAACCGTGGTCAAAGTCTCTAACTTGTGCGACACGCATTTGTCCTGTGTCAGCATCTCGGGTTCGTTTGGGAGCTTCTTCCTGATCAGCCAGTACTTTCAATGCTCCGATGACGTTGAATCAGGTCTGGCGCGATTGGAGAGAGCTCTTTCCGCACTTAAGCATAACCGAGTCATTATCTCTGCCGACGTTAACGCAAAATCAGCCCAGTGGGGCAGCGCGGAGACGGACGTGAGAGGCCGTAAACTCGAAGAGTTTATCGTGAGCCATGGCTTGGTTGTCTTGAACGAGGCTGGAAACGCTCCGACGTTTTCCAGCCCTAGTGGACAGTCATACATCGACGTCACACTATCGACACCTGATATTTGCGACAAGGTGCGAGGTTGGAAGGTCCGCGAGGACCTGACGACCAGCGACCACCGAGTCATAGAGTTTTCTTTGAGTTTTTGCGCCGAGGACGGTGCTGCCGAAATTAGTAGCAACAGCAGCACCAACCGGAACGGATTATTACCAAGGTTCCGACTCCGAAGCGCAAAATGGCCCGAGTTCGACAAGGCGCTGCAGGAAAGTAAGAGGAGTATATCCCCCAATCCATTGAACAATAAGGGGGATGTCGAACATCTAGCACAGGAGATCGAAAGAATGATCGTCCAAGCGTGCGACTCCTCGATGCCAACCAAGCAGTGGCATTCAAAATCCGTCCCATGGTGGACGGCCGACCTGACGAGGCAAAAGAGGCGAGTCTACAAACTTAGACGAGCCTCGCAGAACGCAGCATGTTCAGAGGAGCAGAGGGCGGCCAAGAGGACCGAGTATCTTAAACAGAGAAAGGCCTACAAAGCCGCCATCAAAACTGCTCGGTCGCACAGCTGGCGTGCATTCGTGACCGAGCAGGGAAACAAGGAACCCTGGGGCCTCATTTATAAGATCACGAGGCAGAAGATGACAGCCAGCACGGTCATCTCTAATATAAATCGTAACACTGCCCAGGGTTACACCACAGACTGGGACTCCACCGCTTCCGCGCTGCTGGAGGGGTTAATTCCGGACGATAGCCCCGCGAATGACTCCCCGGATCATGCGCGAGTCAGGAGGGAAGCTGCCATCGAGCCGGAGAGTGAGGACGCCAGTCCCTTCACCCTCTCGGAGCTCAGATCGGCGGTCAACCGACTGAAGAGCGGCAAGTGTCCAGGCCTAGATCGGATCGAGCCGGAGATTTTAAAACGTTCGTGTAATACAATCTCACGCGAGCTCCTCCGACTCTACAACGGATGCCTGGCACACGGAGTCTTTCCCGTGGAATGGAAAGTCGGGTCCATCATTACCATCCTTAAAGGACCCGAGAAACCTGAAACGGAGATAAAGTCCTACAGACCAATATGCTTGCTTTCGGTCGTAGGCAAAGTCTTGGAGAAGCTAATCGCTACGCGATTAGCTAGTTCGTTTTTGCACCCCGACTACGCCTCCGATCGGCAATACGGATTCAGGCCGCATCGATCCACGACTGATGCCGTGGTAAAGATGAGGGAGCTTGCGTCCGGTCGAGAGGAAAAGTACGTCGTGGGTCTGCTCTTCGACATTGCTGCGGCCTTTGATAATGTCTGGTGGCCAAGCATACTCAACGCGTTGAGGAAGCGAGGCTGCCCAAAAAACCTATTTAGATTGGTGGTCGACTACTTCGACGGCCGCGTGGTGACTATGGTGTCTGATCGCGGTGCAGTGCGGAAGAAAGTCACTAAGGGCTGCCCACAGGGATCAATTCTTGGTCCGAGCTGTTGGAACTTAGTCTTCGACGAGGTTCTACAGCTCTTATCGAACGCCGGGCTCGCTTGCGAGCCCATCGCCTATGCAGACGACCTTCTTGTCCTGATCTTCGCGAACAGCAGGAAGGGTCTAGAAAGCAATGGCCAATTGGTTGTGGACACCATTTCTCGCTGGTGCGACCAGCAGAAATTGTCGCTGTCTGCGACCAAGACCGAGATGTTATTCTTAAAAGGCTCTCTCGACAGAGAGAGGCCACCTGTGATAAAAGTAGGAGGTCGGAATATTGCCGTCAAGGACTCTGTGCGTTACCTTGGCGTGCATTTTGACTCTAGACTGGGTATCCATTCCCATGTCGAGTATTTGAATGCTAAGTCCTTGCGAACGTTTAATGCGCTAGCAAGGATTGCTAAGTCGAACTGGGGATTGGGATATCGGACGATGCGTACTTTGTACCGCGGCTTGTTTGTCCCAATCGTCACGTATGCTGCCGCGGGCTGGGCAGACCGCCTTACCTCTGGGACGAGTAAAGTGCTCACCAGGGCGCAGAGGCATGTTCTGCTTGGCTGCGTCAAAGCCTACAGGACAGTCTCCACTGATGCGATCCCCGTGATCGCCGGGGAGATACCTGTGGACTTGGCGATAGCGGAGTTCAGCTGCGTGTACAAAGCCAGAAAGAAACTCGGGTTCCAACATGGAACCTATCAAGTGAGTCAGGCCGAATTGGCTGACGAAGTCGTCACCGAAGCCCAAGTTCGCAGAAGGCTGAGGGAGGCGACTTTAGAGATGTGGCAGCAGAGATGGTCGTCCTCGACGAAGGGTAGGGAAACCTTCCAATACTTCGGCGAGGTATCAGACCGTCTCTCAGCGAGCTGGATCAGAGTCGACCATGATGTAGCGCAGTTCTTGAGCGGACACGGAGACTTCCGTGCGAAGCTCAAGACGTTCGCCCTGGTCGACGACGAGTTGTGCGAATGTGGGGAGGAGGAAACTCCAAACCACGTCCTCTACGATTGTCAGCGTTACGTAGAGGACAGGGAACACCTACGCCAGGCGGCGATTCGAGAAGGATTTCAGTGGCCAATCGACAAAGCCAGCCTGGTGTCAGAGCAGCTGTTTCAGGAGTTCCGAAAATTCGCACGATCCGTAAGCAAGACTAAGAAGCGAACATTGAACGAAACTGCATACGGAGCGTGGACTCGTCCAGCTCCGTTGATGTACGGCATGCTGGGCGAACCCCTCGGGGTTCGTCCCCTCGGGCCAGGCTGAAGCCCCTCTTGCGGAGATAAAAGACTTTAACACTACTCCGTAAGAGTGCCTGGATTGGGTTGGACTCGAGGTGGCAGTGGGAGTAGCACGCTGTCTTCCCCTGATACGATGGTGAACGAAGGTAGAGCCCGAACATCAGGCACAAGTCGCAAGAGCGGCCGGTATGGTCCACCAAGGACTTAGGTACGGCCCGTCTCTCAGAGACCACAGTTTGACGGCAACACTAACTGTGGCCATGTTTTACAGGAACGGGGGTCTTGCCTTAACCGGCCGGACCGCGAGGATGACAACCTCTCTAAAAAATCCCTAGCCCCAAGCAGCGTTGCGCGGTGAAGAGGGCGTAGCTGGAGTAAGCGCCAGCTATGGTTGGTGGGTGCACCAATCTTTAGCGGACAACCCCGGGGTACCTGGCGACCCCCCGGGCGTATTAGCCTTCCCCGGGTATGGCGGCTCTACCCGGGGTGACCTCCTTTCCGACCACACTCGTGGGCTCAGATATGGATTCTTTTTCTAAAATAACCGGGGAGGGGGGTAACGAGAGAGAGGGAGAGGCGTGCGACCCAGTCGTGCGCCTAGAGCGATTTGCAGAGCCGGTGTCGCGGAGGCATTCTGCCACACGCGGCACAAAGAGGCCTGCGGAGGGCCTTGGCGACTGCGACGGGGGGGAGGAGTCGGACTTCTCCGTCTCCTCCCACCACTCGTCGCAGAGCGTCCCGGGCACCTCCACGAGGAAACGGGGCCGGCCACCGACGACCGGGCAATACGTTGGCCTCCAAGAGGCCAAACGTAGACAGGCTGAGGCTGAAAAAGCCTCATAGCGGGCATTTTCGACCCGGTTGCCCCGGGGCCGAGGCCTGCGAGATCGAGCGACACGCTTCCCGACGAGGTTGAGGTCGCTGCGGACTTCCGGGGCCGCCCGACGCGTGACGTTGCGGCAGCAGTAATGGAGTGCCTGGGCGATGTGGCCAGAATCTCCGGCGCTGCGACGGGACTGAAGGCCAGCGCGGTGCGGTTCCTGCGGACGGCGGCCCTGAACAGCCGGGTGGGCGTTGCGGAGCTGGCAGTGCGGTCGGCTCCCAGCGCCACCCGGCTGCTGGAAGCCGAGAATGCCAGCCTAAGAGAGCAACTGGCGGAGTTACGGGCGGAGGTCGCCCGACTCCGTCAAGCGGTGGAGGCGGGGCCGGCTGCTGCCGGGATGGCTCCGCCGCTGCCCCCTGGGGGGGGCAAGGGGTTGCTGCCGGTTGTCGGCGCACGGGGGCCCCAGTCCCCTGGGCGAGGAGGGTCCTCGCCCCCACCCGCGGTTGTGCCAGCAGACTTGCTGGCAAAGATCGGCTCCCTCATCGATGCCAAATTGGCATCGTTCAGAAGGGAGTTGGTCCCGCGGGTGCGAGGCCCGCGATCGGCGGCACCCGTGCCGTCCGCCCCACCTCTGCCGATGGACAGGAGGGGGGGAAAGAAGAAGGGTGGCAGTGGGGGAGGGACTGTGGTCGCTAAGGCGACGCAATTGCAGCCCGCCCCCACTGTTGCGCCGCCCTCCACCACACCTCCAACTGAGGTGTGGTCAAAGGTGGTTGGCCGGAAGGCCAAAAGGGCGGCTGCCGCGGATAAAACCGCGGCAGCTGCCAAGGCTGCTTTAACCCAGAGGGCGGCGAGGCGGGTGGCACCGGCTGCCCCCAAGAAGGCTCCCCTGCCGCCGCGTCCGCCCCGCACGGCCGCCGTTACTATAACGGTACCGGCCGGCGGGGCGATGAGTTATGCCGAGGCGATGACCACTGCCAGGTCCAAAATAGACCTGGCAGAAATTGGCATCGCCTCGCTGAAGCCCAGGAGAGCGGTGACGGGGGCAATAATTTTGGAGGTCCCCGGAGCCGATGGAGCAGCCAAGGCCACTGCCTTGGCCTCTAAGATGGCTGACGCGCTGGCAGGGACCGGCGTGAAGGTCGCGCGCACAATTAAAAAGGCCGACCTTAGGGTGCGCGGCCTGGTCGACTCGACCACGCCGGTGGAGGTCGCCGAAGCTGTCGCCCGTGTGGGAGGGTGCGACCGGGGGGATGTGAGGACCGGCGAAATCCGGTCTTCCCCCTCTGGTTTGGGCACCCTCTGGGTCCAGTGCCCTGCCGCGGCCGCACGCAAAGTTGCGGTCGCCGGCAAATTGACAGTGGGCTGGACCCAGGCGACAGTGGAGGCCCTCAGCGCCCGGCCCTTGCAGTGCTACCGCTGCTTTGGCTTAGGCCACACGAGGCAGCGGTGCACTGCGGCCGAGGATCGGTCCGGCTGCTGTTTTGGGTGCGGCAGTCAGGACCACAAGGTGGCTGGCTGCACTGAACAGCCAAAGTGCCCGCTTTGCGCGGGTGCTGGCAAGCCGGCCGGCCACCGCCTCGGCAGCCGGGCGTGCCCTGCCAGCGCGAGACGCGGCAGAGGGAGCAGGGGGAGGAGGACCACGACGGCCAAGGCGGCAGCCGCCGTGGCAGCCACTAATACGAGGGATCCGGCACCCAAGGATGCCACCGTCGCGCCCGCGGGGGCGGTTGGGGCTGATAAAACCCCAGACGCCACCGCTCCCGCGGCGGCGATGGAGATTGAGGTGCCGGAGTAATGGGGCCTATTGGCCCTATTATTCAGGCCAACCTGAACCACTCGGTCAGGGCACAAGACCTTTTTGTGCAATCCCTGGCCGAGTGGGGTGCCGGGTTGGCCGTAGCGGCGGAGCCGTACCGGGTCCCCGACCATCCACATTGGATGGGGGACTTGGACGGCTCCGTCGTTATAATATGGGCAGGCCGGCCGGGGTCCCCGGCGTGCTCCGTTATCGAGCGCGGCCGGGGATACCTGGCCGTTGACTGGGGCGGCACCGTGGTTGTGGCGATCTACGCACCTCCGAGGTGGTCCCTCGTGGAGTATGAACAGTATCTGGACGTGGTGGGGAGATGCGTCTCTCGCTGCCAGCCGCGTCCGGTGCTGGTCCTGGGGGACTTCAACGCCAAGTCTTCAGCTTGGGGTTCCCCCAGGACGGACCCGAGGGGCCGGGAGGTGCTTGATTGGGCGGCGGGACTCGGACTCTGTCTTCTAAACACGGGCTCGGTCCATACGTGCGTGCGGTATAACGGGGGGTCCATCGTTGACCTGTCATGGGCAACGCCCCCGGCCGTGCGCCGTATTACGGGGTGGAGGGTGGCGGAGGAGGTCGTGACGCTGTCCGACCACAGATTCATTGTTCTCGGCCTCTCCGCCGCCCCATCGACGCCCCGACGTCGCCCCGCTGATGAGGGATCGCCTCAGCCACGGTGGGCGCTGAAGCGCCTCGACCAGGACGCTCTGATGGCGGCAGCCCACGTCGTGGCCTGGCCGGCAACACCGGCCGGGCCAGTCGACGGGACAAGGGAGGCCCATTGGTTCCGGGGCGCAATGACGTCGATTTGCGACGTCGCCATGCCCCGGGCCAGGGTCTTCCCGAGGAAGGCGGTGTACTGGTGGTCGCGCGCGATAGCGGATTTACGCACAGAGTGCGTCCGCGCGCGACGCCAGTACGCCCGCGCCCGTCGACGACGACGTTCCGACGTGGAGCTGGCTATCCAGCTGTATGGGCGATACAGGGAGAAGGTGGTCGCCCTGCAGCTGGCCATCAGGCAGGCGAAGAGCCAGGCCTGGCGCGACTTTCTCGGGTCTCTGAACCGAGATCCGTGGGGGCGCCCATACAAAATGGCGATGGGACGTTTACGTCCCTGGGCGCCCCCTCTGACGGAAAGCCTGGATCCGGGGATGCTCGGACGGGTCGTGGACGCGCTATTCCCCGTCAGCGGGGAGGCGTCCCGGCCCGTCCCTCAGCTAGAGGGACATGAGTGGTCCCCGGATCTGGGGGTCGCGCCGGAGGAAATGGCCGGGGTAGTCAAATGGCTTCGGGGCAAGAATACTGCCCCGGGGCCGGACGGTATCCCCGGCCGGGTCTGGTTGCTTGCCATGAGCGTCCTGGGCGGGAGGCTCAGAAGCCTCTTCTCCGGGCTCCTGAGGTCCGGGGTGTTCCCGGACCTCTGGAGGAGAAGTCGGATGGTCCTCTTAAAGAAGGATGGGAGGCCTGCGGATTCTCCCTCCGCGTACCGGCCCATTTGCCTCCTGGACGAGGTGGGCAAGATCTTTGAAAAGATCATTGCTGCCCGCCTCGCCAGGCACCTGTCCCGCGTTGGCCCCGATCTGGCGGACTGCCAGTTCGGCTTTCGGGAGGGGCGATCGACGGTCGACGCAATCGACCGTCTAAAGTCCCTCTCGGACAATGCCGTGGCACGGGGCGGGGTGTGTTTGGCGGTGTCGATCGACATCGTCAATGCATTTAACACCCTGCCCTGGTCCGCCATTAGGGAGGCCCTGGTTGAACACCAGGTGCCTCCCTATCTGAGGCGGGTGATCGGGGCCTACCTGCGGGACAGGTGGGTGGAATACCCGGGCCGGTACGGGACGATACGGAGGGAAGTGGACTGCGGGGTCCCACAGGGGTCCGTGTTAGGACCACTCCTGTGGGACCTGGGATATAACGCAGTCCTGAGGGCCTCCCTGCCCGACGGTGCCACTGTCGTCTGCTATGCGGACGACACGTTAGTGGTCACCGTCGGGGACACCTTCGAGAGGACCATCCGACGAGCGGAGGTTGCGGTGGCAGCCGTCGTCGCGAAGATCCACGATCTGGGGCTGAAGATGGCCCCGGAGAAGGCCGAGGCCGTCTGGTTTGGACGGCCTCGGTCGCGGCCACCGGCCGGATCGTGGATCTGGGTTGGAGGAGCCTGCGTCGAGGTGAAGTCCGAGATCAAATATCTCGGACTGATCCTCGACAGCCACTGGAGATTCGGGGCGCATTTCGGCCGCCTCGTCCCCCGAGTTGAGAGGGCGGCGGCCTCGCTCGGCCGCCTGTTGCCCAATCTCGGGGGACCGGATAACATGGTGCGTCGCCTATACCTGGGCGTGGTGCGGTCCATGGCCTTGTACGGCGCCCCGATCTGGGGGCCGTCCGCGAGGGCAAGCCGGCGCATCACTTTGTTGTTGCGCCGGCTTCAGAGGCAAATGGCCCTTCGCCTCATACGGGGTTACCGCACCGCGTCTACCGTGGCGGCGCTTGCTCTGGCGGGAGAAATTCCCTTCGAGCTGCAGGCGGCGATGCGCGCCTATGTCTATAGGCGCATATGCATCGCTGGCCGGGCTCGGGGGGACCCGCCGGAGCAGGAGGCGGTCGACGGCTTCGAACTCCAGGCCCGGGGACTAGCGCTCGCCAGATGGCATGCGGAGCTTTGTTCCCATGCCGGCGAGCGCGTCCCTGGGGCTCTCCTGCCACACTTCACCTCGTGGCGGGAGAGGCGGTTTGGCAGGCTCACCTACCGTGCGACGCAGGTGTTCACCGGGCATGGCTGCTTCGGTGTGTACCTGTGTCGCATCGGTCGGGAAGCGACGACGGTGTGCCACCACTGTGGCGCGGAGGAGGACTCGGCGCAGCATACACTGGAGGTATGCCCCGCCTTTTCAGTGCTGCGCCGAGTCCTAAGACGGGAAGTTGCCCGCCGACCGCCAACCCCCCCCCCCAACTGAAGCTGTCCTCCCCATAGTGGGAGTGACGAGGCGGTGTGGGGTGCGGTCCCCCGCACCGCCGAAGCAAGATGATTCATGGGGGGAGTATAAATCTCCCCCCCCGGGACGCGGCCGGCCATCGCCATTCCATCCTGGTGGCCGGCCAGGCGAGGGGGAGCCGCGGTTGTGTTCTGTAAGAGTTCCCGTGGCTCCCCCGCTACTCGCCAGCGCCCTAGGCCGCCGTGGGGGTTTTAGCGGGTCAAAACCCGCACTACCTCCGCCCCGCCCCTCGGGCGGGACGGGGGTGTCTGACCAGCAGATTTCCCCCACGTTAAACAAAAAAAAAAAAAAAGACGCGCCATGATGCAACAGACGAGCGATTGGAACGCCCGAATAATTTCAAAGTCCCAACGTACCGATCAAGAGTAAAGTACCATTTTCCTACATTAGATTTCGTTCTAAATGCTTAATCCCTATGTAGAAACGTTAGTTAAGCAAGAATATCGTATTTTTAAAAAAATCTAATGATAGGATTTTCCAGAAAATTGAAAAAACCGAAAAATGTCAAGAGTAAAGTGCCATTTTCTGACATTAGATTTCGTTCTAAATGCTTAATCCCTATGTAGAAACGTTAGTTAAGCAAGAATATCGTATTTTTAAAAAAATCTAATGATAGGATTTTTCAGAAAATCGAAAAAACCGTAAAATGTCAAGAGTAAAGTGCCCTTATTTTGAACATTATATCGTTCTAAATGCTTAATCCCTATGTAAAAAAGTTATTTAAGCAAGAATATGTTATTGAAAAAAATTAGAAAAATTTATTTTAGCCGTAAATCGAAAAAAAGACTGTTCGTTTCTCTGTCTCTCTCGCGCGATCGAAGTATTGATGTTTCCCGGCAAAGTAATGGGATATTAATTAAACTTTATACACGAAATTACTCGTTTTGATCCCCGCTACACAGCCGTATACTTTTTATAATTTTGTGGAATCGGGAACCTTGCAATATTTAACATAACGGGGATCGACTGTCTCTGTCTCTTTCTAGATCGGAAGAATCGATGTTTCCCGGCAAACTAATGGGAGTTTAATTAAACTTTATACATGAAATTACTCGTTCTGATCCCTGCTACACAGCCGTATACTTTTTATAATTTTGTGGAATCGGGAACCTCGAAATATTTAACATAACGCGGATCGACTGTCTCTGTCTCTTTCTAGATTGGAAGAATCGATGTTTCCCGGCAAACTAATGGGAGTTTAATTAAACTTTATACATGAAATTACTCGTTCTGATCCCTGCTACACAGCCGTATACTTTTTATAATTTTGTGGAATCGGGAACCTTGAAATATTTATCATAACGCGGATCGACTGTTTCTGTCTCTTTCTAGATCGGAAGAATCGATGTTTCCCGGCAAACTATTGGGAGTTTAATTAAACTTTATACATGAAATTACTCGTTTTGATCCCTGCTACACTGCCGTATACTTTTTATAATTTTGTGGAATTGGGAACCTTGAAATATTTAACATAACGCGGATCGACTGTCTCTGTCTCTTTCTAGATCGGAAGAATCGATGTTTCCCGGCAAACTAATGGGAGTTTAATTAAACTTTATGCATCAAATCATTCAGTTTGACTCCTGCAACACAACCAAACACTCTCTGTAATTTTCTGAACTGAAAAACCACTGAAATTGCGCTCGAAATGCGGAGCGACGGGTTGGCGCGTCTGCACTGTGCGACAGCTAGTCAAAACGTCCGAACAGCGTATTGTTTTCGATCTCTTGGTATAATATTCGTATTCCTTGCTGCGTATAGCTTGACTGGAAGATTGTCCAGTCCCGCGCAGCCCGAAAATTAGGAGAATCCATCGAGCAGAAAAAGAAGCTCAAGAGGAAGGCCGACTCTGTCACGGAGCAAGAATACAAAAGACGCCACAACAACGAAGCGGAAGAATCCAGTGAACCCTCGCCGCTCCTGATTCTTCTCACGTTCAGCAGTGAGCTTGCGGACAGCCTTCCATCGGAAGATGCAAGGCACTTCAAAAACATAATCAAGGACGCCTACGACTACGCCGAAAAAATAGAACGAGAAAACGAGACACTAAAAAACAAGACACAGGAACAAGACTCACTACACGGAAAAATAGAGAAGCTCAGCCAAATCGTCAGCAATGTAGTTCACACCGTGAACAACATCAGCAAGGCCCCGCAACAACAACAAACAACAGCACCGACCTCCTACGCGAACGCAGCACGAACCAACATCAGAACCACGACAATCACCTCCATCAAATCTACACCCCGCTTTGTGACCACAGTTTACCCGAGACTAAACAACGACACCTGCAGCAGCGAAAACACTAAACAAACTATAATGAAAACCATAACACCAACAAAGGACATTATTAAAATAAGAAACGTAAGAAAAATAAAAAACAACGGAGTGCTTATAGAGACCGACACTAAAGAAGACTTAGACAAAATAATACGAAATAAAAACCTAGAAAACGCCGGACTAAAAACAGAATCACCCGCTAAAAAGAGACCGCGAATAATAATCTACTCAGTTCCTAACTCCACTAACGAAAAAGAACTCCTCACAGCCCTGAGAAGCCAAAACTTAGAACACCTAACCGAAATAGAACTCGCGGAAAAAGTAAAAATCCTATTTAAATCAGGAGACAGAACCAAGGACACCACAAACTGGATAATTGAAACAGCACCAGAAATTAGGGAACAACTCGCAGCAACAGGACGTGTTTTTCTAGGTTGGCACTCGTGCTCTCTTAGAGACTATACCGTTGTTAGAAGAGTCTTATCGAACCCTCCGAAACAAATATATCTCAAAAATTAGATCCGCGAAACTTAAAAGCTGGAGAAACTTCGTCTCCAAGGAAGGAAACGAAAACGCATGGGGAATAACATACAAAATAGCAAACAAAAAACTAAAAGCAGACAAAGTATGCGAAAGTATACAAATACAAGGTGAACAAACAATCACACTACGCGACACAATAGACAAACTCTTAGCCCACCTAGTTCCAGACGATAACACGACCAACGAAACAAACAGACAAATTAACATGCGACTGGAGACGTCGTCACCTCCAGCCACGGAAAATTCTCCCCCATTCTTAAAAACAGACATAGCCACAATAGTAAAATCCCTTAAACCGAATAAAGCCCCCGGACACGACCGACTAGAAAACGTAATCATTAAACGGGCCTGGACTACCCTACATGGGGAAATCACAGAACTGTTTAATGATTGCCTAATCCACGGCGTATTCCCAAAACAATGGAAGCGTGCTCAGATTCGTGTGCTACTTAAAGGAAAAGAGAAAGAGGAGAGCGATCCTAAGTCCTATAGGCCGATCTCTCTCCTCCCAGTCCTCGGCAAAATTCTAGAAAAGCTTATGGCCAATAAGATCCACTGCCTTCTGCACAACCATGAGCTCACCTCTGATAGACAATTCGGATTCAAACCCGGAAGGTCAACAGAAGACGCCATGGTTGAATTAAGAAAACACGTAACTTACTCTCGGAACAAATATATGATAGGACTGCTCTTCGACATCTCAGGAGCTTTCGATTCGGTATGGTGGCCCAGCATCCTCTGGAACCTAAAAAATAGAAATTGTCCGCAAAATATATACAAAGTTATTCAAAGTTACCTCTCTGACCGAACAGCAGAGATAGTCACCTCTAGCTTCATATCCCGCAAATCAGTAAACAAAGGTTGCCCTCAAGGTTCTATCCTGGGACCCATGTTCTGGAACTTAATATTCGACGAACTTCTAAATCGCTTAAATAGTCTAGGCCACAAAGTCATTGCTTACGCGGACGACCTAATAGTCCTCACTTCAGGAGACTCTAGATTACAGTTGGAAACAACTGCAAACTCCATCACAGCCACAATCTTAGAATGGTGTAGGGAACAAAAACTCCAAATTTCATCACAGAAATCAGAAATGATTCTGCTAAAAGGCTTTCAAGATATTAGAAGACCTCCCACAGTCAAGATCGGGAACAGCTCACTTAAAAAGAAAAACTCCGTTAAATATCTCGGTGTCAAATTTGGCACAAGATTAAACATAACTCCTCACCTGCAACTAATATCAAATAAAAGCAAAATGATATTTCACGCTCTTGCTACAATTGCCAAAGCCAACTGGGGACTTAACCACAAGACCCTAGCTACTATTTACAACGGAGTCTTTGTTCCTATACTCACCTACGCCGCTGCTGCCTGGTCAGACAAGGTTAACAATTCACATCACATTAGACTCTTACACAAAACTCAAAGACATGCCCTTATCAGAGTTTCAAAATCATATAGAACAATCTCATACGATGCCCTAATGGTAATCACAGGCGCAATACCGATAGAACTACTCTTAGAGGAGAGAAGAGCAAAATACAATCTAAGCAGAAATCAAAACTTCAAAATCCGAAACTTAGAATTCACAACACTACAACCAACACCATCCATAGAAATAAAAAACAAACTGCAAAAAGGC